>NW_024104967.1:0-85766 GCF_003945595.2 Pipra filicauda | reverse complement strand
GTGGAGCTGTGATGTCACAGAGGAGGCTGTGGTGTCACAGAGGAGGATCTGATTTCACCGGAAGCATGTGATGTCACAGAGGAGGATGTGATGTCACAGGGGAGCTGTGATGTCACAGTGGAAGATGTGATATCACAAGAAACATGTGATGTCACAGAGGAGGATGTGATGTCACAGAGGAGGATGTGATGTCACAGAGAAAGATGCGATGTTACAGAGGAGGATGTGATGTCACAGGAGAGCTGTGATGACAAAGGGGATTATGTCATTTCATAGAGAACTGTGATGTCACAGTGGAGGATGTGATGTCATAGGAGACATGATGTCACAAAGAAGGGAATGATATCACAGAGGAGGATGTGATGTCACAGAGGAAAATGTGATGTCACAGGAAGAATGTGATGTCACAGAGGGGGAGGTGATGTCACAGAGGAAGATGTGATGTCCCAGGAAGCATGTGATGTCATGGGAAAGCCGTGATGTCACAGGGGAGGATGTGATATCACAGAAGAAAATGTGATGTCACAGAAAAGGATATGATTTTATAGAGGAGGATGTGATGTCACAGAGGAGGATGTGACGTCACAGAAGAGCTGCGATGTCACAAAGAAAGATGTGATGTCATGGGGAGGATGCGATGTCACAGAGGAGGATGTGATGTCATAGAAGACATGTGATGTCACAGCGGAGGATGTGATGTCATAGATGATGATGTGATGTCATAGGAGAGCTGTGATGTCATAGGAGAGCTGTGATTGCACAGAAGAGGATGTCATGGGGAGGATGTTATGTCACAGAGGAGGATGTGATGTCACAGGGAGGATGTGATGTCACAGTGGAGGATGTGATGTCACAGAGGAGGATGTTATGCCACAGGGAGCTGTGATTCCACAGAGGAGGATGTGATGTCATAGGAGCCCCTAATGTTTTTTTTTATTTTTCTAATATTTGTAAGAATTGTCAGTTTTATAAGTAATTTTTAAAAGCAACACCTTCCCCCCCCTTGTCCCTTGTTCATTTCCCTTTCTCCAGTACCCTTGTTTATACATTCCCTACCCCTCTTACCCCATTCTATGCTCCCCATAGCAATCCTGCTTCTGAATACAGCAGAAGTGTTTAGTCTTTTGTCAATTCAAGGCCTAGACAGTTGACAGAACAGCATATCAGAATACGGTCAAAAATTAGGTAACTATGTACCGTTTGTGCTCTGAAGATGGTGAAGATGATGAAGTAAAAGCCCCCAGACCCATTTCTCAGGGGGTGGACCAGGGGCGGACCTGAGGAAGGGCTGCAGGGTGGGCACATCTGGGATTGGATGGACGATATTATAAAATGTAACCTCTCAGGTACGACCGGCGCGCGATCTGTAACATCTTAGCCTTGGCAAATAAACCCTTTCTTATCTCACCCCTAATTAACTGCACCTGGAGATTTTTTCAGCACCAAAATACACCGGCAACAGGAGACATGCGATGTCACAGAGGGGGATTTGATATCACAGAGGAAAATGTGATGTCACAGAGGAAAGTGTGCTGTCACAGAGGAGGATGTGATGTCACAAGAGAGCTGTCATGTCACAGAGGAGGGAATGGTGTCACAGAGGAGGATGTGATGTCACAGAGGAGGATGTGATGTGACAGAGGAGGATGTGATGTCACAGCAGGGATGTGATGTCACAGAGGAGAATGTGATGTCATAGGAGACATGCGATGTCACAGAGGGGGATGTGATGTCACAGGGGAACTGTGATTTCACAGAGGAGGATGTGATGTCACAGGAGAGCTGTGATGTCACAGAAGAGGTTGTGATGTCATAGGAGACATGTGATGTCACAGAGGAGGACGTGATGTCACAGAGGAAAATGTGATGACTCATATTTAAATAAAATAAATGTTTAAATAAAATGATACCCAAATATAAATTTGAATTCCTACGCCTTACATAAATTAAAAAAAACATATAAATAAAGGTATAAAAAATGTTTAAATAAAATAAATGTTTGAATAAAATGGTATCCAAATATAAATTCAAATTCCTATGCCTTAAATATATAAAAAATATAAATACGGAAAAAATGTTTAAATAAAATAAATGTCTGAATAAAATGGTACCCAAATATAAATTTGAATTCCTACGCCTTAAATATAAAAAATAAATAAATTAATGTATAAACACTGAAAACCCTGAAACAACTCAGAACTTCCTTTTTGCTGTGAATTTGGACTGTGTGAAATCGACCATAAAAGTGCCTCTCTTGTGATCTCTCACAATCTACTTATATTAAAACACGGCCTCAAATACATAAAAATTAATCCTTTAAATTCTCCTCTTCCCTTGGTACCTCCTCAGATGCACAGAAGGAAAGCTGTGTTGGATTTCAGTCTCACACTTGAGGGACAGAAGGTTTCAATAGACCTCAAGTGGCTGAAGCCCTGGGTTTGGCCATCAGGACTTGTCTTTCACTGCTGTGGTCTTTTAATAGAGCAACAGAGAATTGCAGCAAAAAACTGAAGAGAAAAACATCGTAAATTTTGTTTCAGAATTGTTGCCTTGAACCTTTGGTCGAGGTTGGGAATGGTTTGTCTCCCTTGGCAGGGAGGGTCAGTACTCTTTGTCATTCTGACAGGACTGCCCAGGTCCCTGATTTTATCGTGGCCAAAATACTGGGCTTGGAAACCAAAGCAGGAGCTGGTAGAGAACAGCAGCTTGAAAAATGGGCTGATGCCTAATTGATGTGGCAGAAGGAATGAAAGACTCGGGACAGCTAAGAAAAAAATTGGGCTTTTCAGTGCCTACCTCAGGTTGGGATGACTGCCTGTGTCTTAGTGGAGGAAGATGTTTTTGTAACTTTATTGAAACTTGTTAGTAAAATGTGCCTGAATTCCTAAGGAAACAACCACTGTGAAATCTTTTAAACCAAATGGAGATTTCCAAAGTGTAGAAGTTGCTATTAATATTTTGGCCGTTCCTGTGGCATCTTTTTGGTGTATGAATAACTCTGAGAACAAGAAATTCTTAATTATAACACATTACCAGGTCTGTTTACTGCTAATTATTTTACAAGGTTGAGAGAAGAGTTTAAGATGAAAGTTGTGGGGTTACTTGCAAAGCTTTTGGTAAAACCAATGCAGTTGAACCTGGTGGGGAAATTTGCCCTTAAATTGGTTTTGGCAGATCTCATGAGTGTCTAAGGCAGAGGCCAACCCAACTGGAAAGAGCCTTTCAAGGGTGACTAAGATGTAACTAAATTACCTTTTTGGGAGGTGGGGAAAGCTGATGTCAGGAATTAAATTTCCTTATGTTAAGCTTAGTAAAAATATAATAATATATAAATATTAAAATTATTTTAATGGTCTTATTTATGGGGTTTTCACTGTTCTCATGTTAGTACTTCTGAGTGTTTGATTGTGACAATAATGGACAGCTTTGTGGTGGGTTTTTTTTTTTATTTTTCATGTTTTGATACTTTGGTCAAGACATTAACATTAAAAATCATTCAAAATTTTAATTCATCTTCAAACACCAAAATAGATTTGAAATGAGGTCAATGAGAACAGTGGGGGGAAAACAAAAACAAGCCCAAAACCAAAACAACCCCAAAAACTGTTTATTTTTCCATTGTATTTTAAACAAGGAAGTCTGTAGAGCAGCAGAAAACAGGACACGTGGGCAGGTGTGAAAGTCAGACTGGGGCTTGTTGCACTGGTTCCAGTGCTCTTTGCTTCAGTGTAACTGGTCATTTTGAGATGAGACTGGGGAAACTGGGCTGCCAGGGCAGGGACCACTGGCTGGTCCCACTGGTTTTTGCTGGGCAGTGGGTAATTTGTGCCTCACTTGTCAGAATCAGCCCACGATTATCAGGGAACTTCTAATTGTTTTTGCTTTTTATAGTTCTGGTTAAAGGCAGCACTGTCACCCTGAGAAAACTCCTGGAATTCAGGGCCCATTGTGACACTGCAGGTCCCCATGGAACAAAAGGAACTCTGAGATGCTGTGGAAACTCCTGGAACCAAGGGACCATTGTGACATTGAGGGGGCTGATGGAATCAGGAGTCCATTGGGACAATCCAGGGCCTCTTGAAATCAAAGGAATTCTGGGACGCTGTCAAATCTCGTGGAATCAAGGGTTCCTGCTGACATGAGTGTCCTCCTGGAACCAAGGGAGCCCGGAGATATTTCTGAACCTCCCAGAATCCAGGGGCCATTGGGACCCTGCAGAACCACCTGCATTCCAGTGGTCCTTGTGAAACTGCAGGCTCTCCTGGAACCCAAGGATTCCTGGAACACTGCAGAGCTCACGGAACCAAGGGGCCACTGTCCCACTGCAGCTCCTTCTGAAGCACAAGGGACCCCGGGACAATGGGAAATCTCCGAGAATCCAAAGAGCATTTTGGGACTGCAGGGCCTCATGGAACTAAAGGAACCTTTGGAGACTGTGGAAGCTCATGGAATCCAGGGGCCATTGGGACATGTGGGGCCTCCTGGAAGCAAAGGAACCCTGAGAAGTTTTGTGAGAACAAGTTAAGGCAGCAGCAGCTGCATTCAGTTAATCAGGATCCAAAAGGAGTGTTTTGGCCTTGACTGGTGTTTTCCATCCAGAGAGTGCTGTTTGCCAAAGTGGAAACCACTTGGAACGCTCTGCATGGTAGCCTGTGTTTCTCCCTGGTGGCTGAACACAGGCAGCACATGAGGTAAGGGGAATGTGTGGGATCAGGGCACTGCTTTGGGGCCATGCTGGGAATTCCGGTGGACTAAAAGACAAAGCCCAGGCGCTGTTTCCAAAAGAACCCCAATGAAAGGGGGACACCGGAAAGATGGGTGGACAAGTACTGAAATGGAACTCTGTGTGTGCAGCCTCATTTTCTCCTTCAGCAGCCACAGGAGAGGGGGCAAAAAGTGAAGTTTAGGACCCCAAAACTGTTCAGGGAGAAATTGGGGATTGAGGGGACAATGGGAAAGTGGGAGGAACAGGGAGAAAGGTGGAAAAGGGAGGGTGGTCTTCTGGGTCTGAGAGTCCCATGAGGGTCTTTGGGTACAGAGGGGTTGGCAAAGGGGGATGGCCCCCTGAGCTCCCAACTTCCTGTGGGGTGCTGGGGGCTGCTGGATCCAATCTCAGCCTTGGCTTATGCCAACACTTTCAGTTCAGAGGAATTACAGAGGTGTGACTGAACCACTTTTGTCCTCCAGCTTTAATGATGGTAAATCAGATCTATTGATAGAAAGGAATTTATTTAGGGTTACAAATGATCAAACAAAAGATCTTCATCACAATTATTTACTGCACAATAGAACACTAAAACTACCAGGAGTACAGGATAAGATAGGACAGTGCTCTACACTAAAGCAATTGTTGAAGCAATTCCACTGAAGCTGGTACAAAAGCAATAATTCTTAATTAGAGATGGATGGAACTCCCCCAGACCAATGCTGGTGGGGAGATCTCTGCTCTCAACCTCCAGCAGTGACCTTGGGGGGTCCCCAGCTAAGGCAGGAATCTCCACACACCCCCAAGAAGGGTTCTGTTGGAAGAACCTGCCCCCTTGAAAGGGGACTGGTCCTTTGTGGTCGAAAGGGATGGACTGACTGTCACTGGACTCCAGGGGTTGCCTCACCATCAGGGGCTTCATTCGGGGTGGAAGCAGCGTCTGAAGCTCTTCCTGCAGTCGGGGCACTGGAAGGGCTTCCCTTACCGGTGGGTCCGTTGGTGTCTGGTCAAGGCAGAGCTGTGGGTGAAGCTCTTCCCACACTCCCCACACTTGTACGGCCTCTCTCCAGTGTGGATGCGCTGGTGGATGATGAGGGTGGAGTTGTGCTTGAAGCCCTTCCCGCAGTCGGTGCAGCGGAAGGGCCTCTCATCCGTGTGCGTCCGCTGGTGCACGAGGAGATCTGAGCTGGTCGGAAACCTTTTCTCACATTCCAAGCACTTGTAGGGCCGTTCCCCGGTGTGGATGAGCTGGTGGGTGCGGAGGCTGGAGCTGTTGTTGAAGGTCTTCCCACATTCCCAACACTTGTAGGGCCGTTCCCCGCTGTGGATGCACTGGTGTTGGATCAGGTTGGAGTTGACACTGAAGCTCTTCCCACAATCATTACACATGTAAGGCCGTTCCCCAGTGTGAATGCGGTGGTGTTTGATGAGGTGGGAGCTCTGGTTGAAGCTCTTCCCACATTCCCCACACGTGTAGGGACGTTCTCCAGTGTGGATGTGCTGGTGTCGGATGAGAATGGAGCTCTTCCTGAAGCTCTTCCCACATTCCAAGCACCTGAAAAGCTTCTCCCTGCTGGGAGGCTGCTCAGGGACCACCAAGTCGGAGCTCCGCCTCAAGCCCCGGCCACCTTCCCGGCACAGGCTGGGTCTTTCCTCCTCAGAGCACCCTGGGATGGCTTTGGAGCCCCTCCTGCGGGGGGATCTCCGGCCCTTTTCCTCCCCGCTGCCTTCCTGCGCCGGGGAGCCCTTCAAAACGGCCTCTCCCACCAGGGTCTCACAGGGGGATTTGTCCTCCGGGCTCTCCGTCCTCACCTCGGGGCCTGGGGCAGGAAGCAAGAAGGACAGGCAGGGGATTTGCCTCCGGCCCACAGGGAAGGCCAAGGACATCCCCCCAACTCCGGCCCCGGCAGGACGGCGGCGCCAGCGGGGTTGTCCTGCAGCCGGGGCCATGCTCGGCTGACAGAGCCAGCACAACACCCGCCCAAAGGGACACTGACTTCCTCCTCACCTGCCTGGGGGGACCAAGGCATCTTCCTCTTCCTCGCAGCCTCCTCCTCCATCCGCCCAAGCTTTGGGAAGGACAAATCCTGATGGGGGGGAAAACAAGGGCTGAGCACGTTGGCTTGGGGGTTCCTCCTGCCCAAGTCCATCTCTAGAACTCACTGCGTATCCTGTGACCAAAAAAACCTCCAAAACACCAAGATTCAGCACAGAAAAGCCCAAACCAACGAGATTCAGGCAAAAACCCTCTCAGAAATAGCAAGAAGACCCTCATCTACCCAAACTGCAAAAAGTTGACACTGAGCAAAAAAATACTCCAAAATATGGAGATTGAGCCCAAAAAAAGGTGATGACGACTGAATTTAACCCTCCAGCAGGAAAGTCGTTTGATTTCAAGCTCGTCTTCAAGGCGCGCCCTGGCACTGGAGCCTGGGCTCTAATTAACCTCTCCTGTGCTGCCAAACAGCAGGAGCTGTATGGCCAAGGGACAAAATGTGATCCCGGTCAGTGTCCATGGCCCCTGTCAGTGTCCTTCAGGGAAATCGGGAGGAGGAAATGAAGAAACTGGTTTGGAACTCAACCCACGTTAAAGTAGGAAAAACCTCCTTCCATGCAAATAAAACTTAGACAGTTTTTCCTGGGCTGCATGAGCTCATTCAGGGATGAAGGACTGGGACTTCTGTGGACACTTGTGCTGGTTTCTTTGGACACTTGTGTTCCTTCAGAGAGCCCCTGGAAACACTCTGCTGTTCACTCCCAGTGCCACCAGTGCCTGGGTCCTGTCTGCAGCAGCAGATTGCAGTGGGACAGGAGAAATGCTTTTCTGAGCCTTTGGGCTGGACACAGGCACAGCCTGACCCTGAACCCAAGGGAAACAAAGACAGATTCCATGGCTTTAGCTGCATCAAGGTTGGGGGGGGTTCCTGAGGGCAGCACTACACCTGCAGACTTTTGTGTGTGTGTGTGAGACAGGCAGAACCACAAATGCCTGCACAGCCCAGAGCAGTCAGTGTGGGGCTGTGCTTGCTGCTCCAGAGACCCCCAGGGAACAAACCCAGGCAATAGTTTGGGTTTATTCCTTGCTCTGTGTCAGTGGAATAGAATGTTCCACAGGAGCTCTGTCCCCCTCTGTGGCACCGGGTGGCTCGAAGCTGAAGAGAGAGGGGGGTCAAGTGCATGTTCCCTTCTGAAGTGTGTGTCCCTAAGGAGGACACTTGTTTTATTACTGCTTATTATGTGTAATATCTTATAGATCTATCATAAAATAGCTAAGGATGGATTCTATAGAATATGTGCCATATACATGATACAGAATATATCTGGTTATTGCTTTATCTGTCTGTCCAGACAGATATTGTGTATGCACAGAGATTGTATTTGAGGGATATGTTCCTCTCAATACCCTGTGAGCTCCACTCCCAAGGCCAGCAAATTCCTGAAGCTCCCCCTTCTGTGCCCTGCAGGTTTTGGCAGATTTGCAAGAGCAGGGGAATCATTCCCTGCAGCCCCTTTGCACTGTAGGAAATGGGAGCACTGTGCACATCCTGCTGCCTCCAGATTCCATTCTGGGTGTGGGAAGGACCCTGTGGGGAGCAAAGAAATGCCTGGTTCTGCAGGAGCTGGAGATGCTCAAGGGGCAGCAGGACCAAGTCAGGGGCCTGGGGGGGCCTGGGGGGCTTTGGGGTGCGGGAGGGTCCTGGGGGAGCTGGGGAGGGGCTTTGGGGATTGGGGGTACAAACCAGGACAGACCAGCACAGACCAGGACAGACCAGTACCTCCTCACTGCTCCCCAGATCTCTCCTGGAGCTGGGCCACGTTGTCATGGAACACCTGAGCCCCCCCCCAGTGCCCTCCCAGTACAGCCCAGTGCCCCCAGTACAGCCCACTGTGTTCCTGTCCTAGGGTGCCGGGTGATCCCTCTTTGAGGGGGGTCTGAGGGGGGGGCTGGGGGAGATTTGAAGGGATCTGGGGGATGTTGGATGGGGATTTGGGGGGGTTTGGAGTCTTTAGGTGTATTTGGGGGAGTTAAAAAGGGTTTTGGGGGCATTGGGGCATCAAAGGGATCTGGGAGGGAGGAGATTAAAGGAAAAATGGAGGTTAAGGGACATTTTGGGGGGTTTAAAAAGGCCTGTGGGGGAGAGGAGGGGCTGCACCAAGAGCAGGTGAGTCCTGAGCCCCCCCCCCCAGTGTCCCCGAGACCTTCTTGGTGTCCCCAGTTCCCCCTTTGACACCCCGAGACCCCCTTGGTGTCTCCAATGTCCCCAGGCCCCAATTCCCCCCTGGACACCCCCAATTCCACTGTTCTCAAACCCCTCCCCACTGTCCCCAAACCCCATCCCTGATGTCCCCAACCCTCCATCTCACCCCAGGAGCCCCCCCTGGACCCTCTGACCACAACCACCTCCCCTACCCACAGTCACAGAAAGGTCAAGGGCATCTGGGGACACATTGGGGAAAACTGGGGGGCTTTGTGGGGTACTGGGTGATTACTGGGGGATACTGGGACACACTGGGGGGAACCAGGGGGCACTGGGAGGGACTGGGGAGTTACTGGGGGATTACCAGGACACACAGGGAGACACTCAGAAGTTACTGGGCCATGCTAGGGGGTTACTGGGTGCTCACTGTAGGATCACTGGGCCATCCTGGGGGGCAGTGGGAGGTCACTGGGACACACTGGCCATACTGAGGGGGTTACTGGGCCATACTGAGGGTCACTGGGAGGTCACTGGGATATACTGGGGGCACTGGGATCCCCTTAGTCGGTTCTGCTACATCTCCCCCCTGGACTTTTGGGGGTACCCCCAGGACCCCTCCCCTGAGGGCTGGGAGATCCCCTGAACCCCACTGCTGGGCTCTAGGGGACACCCAGGTCCCCCTTCCTTTGGGGTCTCGGTGTGCTGAGTTTTGGGGGTCTCTGGGGTTCGAGGGGGGAATTGGGATCCCCTTTCCCTGAGGTTGGTCCACTGGGCTGGCAGAGGTGTTGTGGTGGGATGGGAAATGGCCTCATAGGAGTTTTAGTTGGCCATGGCCAGACAGAACTGACATGGAGACCCCCCAAAATCCAGGCGAAACCCCAGAAACCCCCTCAGAAATCCACCTCTGCACCCATCAAAACCTCCTCAAATCCCAAATCCCCTCAGAGACCTCATCCACCCCCAGGACCCCCTAAACCCTCTCAGTGACCTGCAAAACCCACCTGGGACCCCCAAGCCCTTTCAGAGACCTCAAAAACCTCCTCAGGGACCCTCAAAACTGTCTTGGACTCCCGAAATTCCCCTAGAAACCCACAAAACTGCTTCAAAGACACCCCCCCCCAAAGCCCCTAAGGACCTCCCAATTCCCTTGGAAACTCCAAAACTTCCTCAGGGATTCCCAAACCCCTTCAGGGACCTTTAACCTCCCCCCTAAGTCCCTTCACGGCACCGAAGCTCCTCAGAGACCCCCCAAAACCTCCTCAGAGACCTCTAAAAGCCCCTAAGGGACCACAAAACCACAGAACAGCAGAAGAGCTTTCTGTAAAGGAAGGGAGCAAAGATTCTGAGAAGGAGGAGACCAAGGAAAAACTGAAGGAAAGCAATAAAATCATCCTGGCCCTTGCAGTTTTTCCTTCACCTTTTTCTCACTTTTCCTTTTTTTAGAGTTCTTTTTTTGGTTGGGTGGTTTCGAATTTTTTTTTCCGAGGGACTTTCTCAGGAATCGAATCACCTTTCCGGGTTCTCGGGAGGCCTCCGGGCCCCGCGACCCCCGAGAGGGTTCCAAGGCCCTGAGCTCTGACCCTCGGGAACCTCCGAACCCCTCGCGCCAAACCCTCCCGAGCCCTCCAGCCTTTCCACCCCCAGCCGCGCTCCCCGCAGCCCCCGAGGGGATCCCCAGACCCCGCTCTCCCGCACCCCCCGCCTGCACTCAGAGCTCACCGACCGACCCGCCGCCATCACCGATTCCCGGCAGCCAACGCGGCAGGGGCGGGGGCGGGGCTGCGGGGGCGTGGCCGCGCGCTGATTGGCTGCGGCGGCGTTCTCGGAACGCGGTGCGCGCGCAGCCGGGAATCGGTGCTGGCGGCGGGGCCTGCGGTTCGCTCTGAGTGCTGTGAGTCCCCCCGGGGGGATCGGGAGGGTTTAGCGGGGGGGTTCGGGGATAACCGAGGAGGTTTTGAGGGGTCCCTGAGGGAGTTCGGTGTCCTGAGGGGACTCAGGGGGTGGTTGAAGGTTCCTGAAGGGGTTTGGGGGTCTCTGAGGGGGTTTTGGTTTCTGAGGAGATTTGGGGGGTGCCAGGTGGGCTTTGGGGGTCTCTGAGGAGGTTTAGGGGTGCTGGCGGGACCTTTTAGGCAGTTTTGGGGTCTCTAGGGGGTTTACGGGGTCTTAGACGGTTTTGAGGGTCTCTGAGGGGGATTGGGGGCTCCCTAAAGCCCAGCAGTGGGTCCAGGGGGTCCCCCAGCCCCAAGGGGAGGGGTCCTACGGATGCCCCCCTAAATCCGGGGGGGGGAAATGTACCACATCCGGGTAAGGGGATCCCTAGACCCCAGTATAGCCCAGTGACTTTCCAGTGACCCCTTCAGTGACCAGCCAGTGTGTCCCAGTGACCTTCCACTGCCCCCCAGGATGGCCCAGTGATCCTCCAGTGAGCACCCAGTAACCCTCAGTATGGCCCAGTAACCTCCCTGTGATGTCATATCTCCTCTATTACATCACATCTCCCAATGACATCACAGCACCTCTATGACATCATATACCTCTGTGACATCACATCTCCCCTATGATATTATATCATCCCTGTGACATCACACCTGCCCTGTGACATTACAGCCTCTCTGACCTCACAGCTCCCCCGTGACATTATGTCCTTCCTGTGACATCACATCTACTCTACGTCATATTCTCCCCTGTGACATCACATTGTCCCTGTGACATCACATCTCCCCATGACATCGCAGCTCCCTGTGACATCACAGCTGATGTCACAACCATCATATGACATCACAACTCTCCTGTGTTATCATATAACCCGTGACATCACATCCTTCCTTTGACATCACATCTCCCCTATGATGTCACATCCATCATATGACATCAAAGCTCTCCTGTGATCGCATATCATCCCCGTGACATCACATCCTCCCCTTGACATCACAACTCCCCTATGACATCACACCTGTCCTGTGACATCACATGTCCCCAATGATCTCTTATCCATCATGTGATATCACAGCTCCCTTGTGACATCCCGTCTTCCCCTCTGACAACACAGCCCTCCTGTGACATCAAGGATCCTCTATGATATCACATCTTTTCTGTGACATCACACCTCTCCTGTGATATCATATCATCCACGTGACGTCATGCCCTCCCCTGTGACATCACATCTCCTGTATGACATCACACCTCTCCATGGCATCAAGCTCCCCTGTGACATCACATCCATCATATGACAGCACATCTCTCCTGTGATATCATATCATCCCTGTGACATCACGTCCTCCCCTGTGACATACCTTCGTCCCTGTTACGTAACATCTCTCCTATGACGTCAAATGTCCCCTATGACATCACATCCTTCCTGTGACATCACATCTCTATGACATCACATCCATCATATGACAGCACATCTCTCCTGTGATATCATATTATCTCTGTGACATCACATCATCCCTGTGACATCACATCTCCCCTATGACATCTCTCCTTCCCATGACATCACAGCTCTCCTATGACATCACATACTTTCTGTGACATCACATCTCTCCTGTGATATCATATCATCCCTGTGACATCCCGTGCTTGCCTGTGACATCACATCTTTCTTGTGACATAACATCTCCCCTATGGCGTAACATCCATCATATGACATCACATCTCTCCTATGATATCATACCATCCCTGTGACATCACGTCCTCCCCTCTGACATCACATCACCCTTGTGACATCACATCCTTCCTGTGGCATCCAATCTTCTCTATGACATCACATCCATCATATGACATCACAACTCCCCTATGACATCACATCCAGTGACATCCAGGTCCATCCCAAGGTTGGGGGGGTGTGTGAGACAGGCAGAACCACAAATGCCTGCACAGCCCAGAGCAGTCAGTGTGGGGCTGTGCTTGCTGCTGCAGAGACCCCCAGGGAACAAATCCAGGCAGTAGGTTGGGGGAGGGTGTCCCTAAGGAGGACACTTGCCTTATTATTGCTTATTATGTGTAGTATCATAGAATCATAGAATCATAGAATCGATTGGGTTGGAAAAGACCTCCGAGATCATCGAGTCCAACCCTTGGTCCAAATCCAGTCCATTTACTAGATCATGGCACTCAGTGCCACGTCCAATCTGCGTTTAAAAATCTCCAGGGATGGTGAATCCACCACCTCTCTGGGTAGCCCATTCCAATGCCTGATTACTCTCTCTGTAAAGAATTTTCTCCTGATATCCAACTTAAATTTCCCCTGGCGGAGCTTAAGCCCGTGCCCCCTTGTCCTATTGCTGATGCCTGAGAGAAGAGACCAACCCCCACCTGGCTAGAACTTCCCTTCAGGTAGTTATAGACGGTGATGAGGTCACCTCTGAGCCTCCTCTTCTCCAGGCTAAACAACCCCAGCTCCCTCAGCCTCTCCCCATAGGACTTATGCTCCAGTCCCTTCACCAGCCTTGTTGCTCTTCTCTGGACCCGCTCCAGCACCTCAATATCCTTTCTGAACTGAGGGGCCCAGAACTGAACACAATACTCAAGGTGTGGCCTCACCAACGCAGAGTACAGGGGAAGGATCACTTCCCTGCTCCTGCTGGCTACGCTATTTTTGATACAGTATCTTATAGATCTCTCATACAACACCTAAGGATGGATGCTATAGAATATGTGCCATAGATATTTGGGTTGGGTCTGGCTGAGCTGCAGTTCAGTTCCCCACAGCAGCCCTCCCAGGGCTGGGCTTGGCATTGGCAGCTGGAAGGGGGTTGAGAACACCCCAGTGTTTTGGCCACTGCTGAGCACAGCACCAACACTGGGACATTCCTTCCTTAGCTGAGGGCAAGAGCCTGGCAGGGGACCCAAGTAGGCCAGCTGAGCCCAACTGAGCCAAGGGACATTGCAGCCCATGGGAGGTCAGCTCAGCTCTAAAAGCTGAGGCAGGGAGCAGGAGGGGGGCATTCATTGTCTGATGGCTGCCTGCTGAGGAACCGTCCCGCGGACCCAAGCCCTGCTCCTCGGGAGTGGCCGACCATGGCTGCTCATGGCAAGCAGAGAACAAACCCTGCTGTCTTTTGCTTTAAATAACCTGCCTTATCCCAACCCACGAGTTGGGGTTTTTTTCCACCTTACTCTCTCCTCTGTCCCGCTGGGAAGGGGAGTGATAGAGTGGCTGGGAGGGCACCTGGTGTCCAGCCAAGGTCAACCCACCACACACCTGAACACTTCCAGAGACTGCACCACCTCCCTGGGCTACTTGTTCCAATGCCTGAACACTCAGTGAAAAAGGGTTTTTTCATATCTAATATGAACCTTACCCAAAGCAATTTAAGGTCATTCCCTCACAACCTTTCACTATAGCCTTGGCAGAAGAGACTGACCTCCACCCCACTAAAACCTCCTTTCAGGTCACTGTAGAGAGCAATGAGGTCCCCCCCTGAGCCTCCCCTTCTCCAGACTCAACAAGCCCAGTTCCCTCAGCCGTCCCTCAGCAGACATGTTTTCCAGAGCCTTCCCCAGCTCCGTTCCCTTCTCTGGACACGCTCCAGCCCCTCAAGGGCCTTTTGGCACTGAGGGGCCACAACTGGACACAGCACTCCAGGTGGGGCCTCCCCAGTGCCCAGCACAGAGGGGCAATCAGTTCTCTGCTCCTGCTGGCCACACTCTTCTCCACAAAGGCCACCATGCCCTTGGCCTTCTTGCCCCCCTGGGCACACTCTGCCTCATATCCAGCCCCTGTCAAGCAGCACCCCCAAGTCCCTTCCTGCTGAGCAGCTCTCCAACCCCTCTGCCCTCAGCCTGGAGCATTCCAGGGGGTTGTTGGGACCCAAGTGCAGGACCCGACACGTGGCCTTATTGATCCAGCCTGTCCAGATCCCTCTGCAGAGCAGGTCACTGACCATTTCCTCCCGGATATTGGGGGCTTCACTCAGCTCCCCATCACCAGCTTCCAGCCAAAGCCTGCCTGCCAGGTGTCCAAGGGGTCAGTTCTGCTGCCCCCTCCTTCCTTCCCCCACAATGGAAAACTCCCTCATTTTGGGTCCCTGTGCCCCAGATGGCTCCGACCACCACCTCACCCACCAGTCCCACAATCATGGAATGCTTTGGCTTGGGAGGGGCCTTAAAGAGCATCTCAGCACTCTCAGACTCAAGATTTCCTTCCTTCTCTCTCCTCCAACCCTCCCCTCTATGCATGTGAAGCCACTGCCCCTTGTCCTGTCACTCCAGGCCCTTGTCCAAAGTCTCTCTCCATCTTTCCTGTTGGCTCCTTTCAGGCACTGCAAGGCCACAATCAGGTCACCCCAAAACCTTCTCTTCTCCAGGCTGAACAATCCCAATTCTCTCAGCCTTTCCTCACAGCAGAGCTGCTCCATCCCTCTGATCCTCTTGCTGCTCCCCTCTGCACTCGCTCCAACAGGTCCATGTCCTTCCTGTGCTGGAGCCCAGAGCTGGAGGCAGCTCTGCAGGGGTGACAACATTACAGCCCTGTGTGTTCCAGCAAGGACACTGTGGAACCTCCTGGAGTAAAGGGGCCATTGTGACATTGTAGGGCCTTCTGGAGCCAAAGGAACCCTGGGACACTGTGGAATCTCATGGAATCAAGGGAGCATTGTGCCATGAAGGGCCTCATGGAACCAAGGTTGCCCTGAGACATTTTGGGACTTCATAGAATCAAGAGGCCATTGTGATACTGAGGAACCTCGGGGACTCAAAGGCCACTGTGACACTGCAGGGCCTCATGGAACCAAAGGAACCCTGGGACTTTTCAGACCCTCATGGAATCAAGGGACCACTGTGACACTGCAGAGCATCATGGAGAGAAAGGGACCCCGGGACACTGTGGACCTCAAGAAATCAAGGGCCCATATTGGCACTGTGGAATGTCATGGAATCAAGGAGATATTCTTACACTGCAGGGCATTATTGACCCTAAGTGACCATTGTGACACTCTGGAACCTGATGGAGTCAAGGGGACTTTGTGACATGCGGGGCTTCATGGAACCAAAGGAACCCTGAGACATTTCAGGACCTTGTGGAATCAAGGGACCATTGTCATCCTGCAGAGCCTTATAGAGCTAAATGGACCCTGGGACACTGTGGAACGATGGAATCAAGGGGCCACTGTGACACTGAAGAACCTCATTCAGCCAAAGGAACCCTGGGACAATGTGGAACCACATGGAATTACCAGGCCACTGTGACACTGCAGGGCCTCATGGAACCAAAGGATTCCTGGGACACTGTGGAATCTCATGGAACCAAGGGGCCACTGTGATATGTGGGGCCTCCTAGAACCAAAGGAGTCCTGAGACATTTTGCAAACCCATGGAATCAAGGGTCCATTATCACACTACAGAGCCTTACGAAGCCAAATGGACCCTGTGACTCTGTGGAACCTCATGGAATCCAGTGGCCATTCCCACACTGTAAAACCTCATGGATACTGTCAGGTTCCCATTAGTAAGAGACACCTCTGCCCAAATTCAGCTGCAAAGGAGACCATGTGCCAAAGTCAGCAGTCCAGCTTTGATTTAACAGTAAAGAGGAGGTAGAGACAGAGAAAGAAATGGAAAGAGAGAGAAGAAGGGGGTGGTGGGAAGCCAGTGAGAGAGAGACAGAGATGAAGTAAATGTATCACACCATGGAGATCCCTGAGGCTCCCACCGGTCCTTCTTCACCCTGCTCTGCTCGGTGGAGGGTCCTCAAGTTGTGCTTCTGGGCTATCACTTTTACACAGCCCAAGCCCCAGGTATTCAGGGGGGTAGATGCTGTTCCCACAGCTTGAGCTGGCACGTGGACAAGGACTTGCTTCCTTTCCCACAGCTTGCCATGGTGGGAGTTTTCCCAGTGTGCTTCCAGTCTGCAGGTGGGAATCTTTGTCTGGATGGGTTCCCCAGACCTGCCTTACCAGCCCTGGCTTCCTGTTGGGGCTGTCTGCTCTTTCCCACACTCTGCACAGTGCAATTCTGTCCTGGGGGCTACTTCCAAAGCTTCACCTCCCTTTAGGCCTTGGAATTAAAGGCCTTCCTGTTTGCCACCAGTGCTTGTGTGTTGTGGTGCCCTATGGGATTTTCCTGCTTTGACAGTGTTTTGAGACAGTTTAATGTGCCCTTCAAGTCCTTCCATGTGCACACACACACAGCTGTCTCACCAGTGTCTGGCCCTCCAAAGAACACCAGACCTGATGATTTGTAGCTCCCACTCCAGTGGTTGGCACTTGGACCTCCCTCCGTACCCAGAGCTCAGAGCTCCCTTGTCCCTGAAAGTTTAAAGAGATTGTGCCTCATTCTGCCAAGACAACCCTTGGAAAAAAGTGTCCCTCTGTGTTTCCTGGGATAAGAGCACGCTATTGTCACCTTCCAAAACCATGGAGAGGTCCCAGAGATCCCTCAGGAAGGAATTTGGGGCCTCAAGCACATGACCCATATATAGAGGCTGAGGACTCAGGGGTCAGTGGTGTGAAGATTGAGGACAGTAGAGGAGTAGCCTGAGAGGTCTGGAAGGGGGGTGTCAGAGCTGGTGGAGCTTTTCTTCCTGTCAGAAAACAGCCTAAGAAAGAACTGGTGCCACAAGGGCAGCTGGGGTGGCCTAGACTGGTGACAAGAAGTCAGAAAATTCCCCCCAAGGTCACTGTTGTGGTGCAATATGTCACAAAGAAGGAGTCTGGATGAGCCCAAGGCTTTGTGTGTGCAGGAAGAGCCAGGGAGGACGCAGAGATGTCAGTGCAGGAAGGTGCCAGCCAGGTGGGGCAGCCGGGGGGATGACGACAGCCTGCAGGGAAAGGGGCAGGGCATGGACACTGTAGGACAGCCTGGGCTGGAGAGGAGACAGGGATGGGGAGAAGCTGAAAGGCCCTGACAGAGCCACCTTCTGCAGGCCTTTGGCCATGGCTGCTGTCTATGACCCTGATGCCAGGAGGAGACAAGTGGCCCTTGCAGCCCTGGGGCCTCATGGCCTCCTTGTCCCTGCTCAGCAGCCTGGCAGGTGCCACCCCATGGGCCTGCCCTTGGCATTGCACATCCCACATCCCAGTGCCCAGGAAGAGCCCTGAGGAATGAGGCAGGGACAGGATCTGCCTTCCCAGGGGCTGGGGGTCAGGGCTTGATCCTTTGGCTTAAGAAAATAAGTCAAGGTTTATTCAGCATCAGAGCCACCTTTCCCTTGCTTGTCCACCCTTGTCATCACTGTCTGCACTTTTCTGCTCCAACTGGAACCTGGGGACACGGTCTCAGTTGTGTTCCTTTAATGACACTCATTAGCACTACAAGAATCTTTAGTGTTTCAATCTCATTTTGACTTCTTGAGAAGTTGTTTGAACTTCCTCTCAGGGACTGAGTCTCATGTAAACAATCTCAAAGTCCCCTGAGGGTCATGAAATGCCTGGGGCTGCTGCTGTGCTGCTGAGCTGGGCCGGGCTCCTGGCACACAGGGAGCTCCTGGCAAGCAAGAAGAGCTTCAAAGAGACAGCTCTGCTGGTGAGCAGCTCCTCTGCACAGCCCAGCAGGGCTGAGGGCACTGCCTGCAGCACCCAGGGCACAGGAGAGAAGGCAGAGAGATGAGAGGCAACCTGGGCTGGGAGGTGACTGAGCTCTGACTATTGGAGAAACCTTCCCAGGATTTAAATGAAGAATTCTCTGGCTGTAGGAAAGTTCAGCTTGCCTTCCTGGAGGGATCTCCTAAAGCTGGCACATCCCACAGCTTCCAGGATCTTTCAGCAGGACTCTCCCAGTTGCTGCAGTGCAGGGGAAGTGGCCATATGGCAGAGCAGGGCAGGAGTTGCAGGCAGCAAGGGCAGAGAGGAGAAGTGAGCAGGAGGTTCAAGGGATCCTGGGGTGGGAGGACAGGGCAGAGCTGCTCAGGGCAGGAACCTTGACAGCCCTTTGCCACGGTCAGGCTGTGGCTGCAGAGCAGTGCAGGTGAGTTCCTGCAAGTGCCTCTCCCAGCTGCCAAATGGCAGCAGTGGCAGGAGCTGTCAGGATGGCTCTGCTGGATTTGCTGGGGTGCAGCAGGAGAAGCTGCTGCAGAGCAGGACTTGCTGCTGCCCCCTCAGAGGCCCAGGGCCAGAAGGTTCCCTGTGCCAGGGCTGGCTGTGGGGTGGGAAGGTGGGGGTGCAGCCAGGGGTGCCCAGGGCTGTGGGGCAGAGCAGGGTCCTGCCCCCAGGGCTCTGTGTGCTGGGGCAGGGACTCTGCTGCCTGCCAGGGTCAGCTCTCAGCCCGGCCAAGGAGCTGCCATGGGGCTGGGGGAGAAGGGCTGTGGGGAAGGAACAACTCCTGGGAGGGCAGAGCAGGGCAGAGTCCTTCTGATCTCCAAAGTGTGCTGCAGGGATGAGGGCTGGTCACAGCTCCAGATCAAAGCTGGAAATTTCCCAGAAGGTATTTGCAAGAGGCACAGACAGACAGGGGGTACCTTAAAGAGAATGAACCAGTTCTTTCAGTGTTATACTCTGGATTGTCTGGGTGCTGACTGTGACAGAGAAATCAATCTCTGAGCACAGGAGGAGACACTTGAACTTGAACTCTGTTAAGATTAGAGGGGATTGAACCTGAGAGTATCAGACATCGAAACTGTCTTACAATCAGCATCAGTGTCACTTTTCCAGCCTCCTCAGGGTTGTTCTGACATTGCCATCAGAGCCTGCCCAGCCAGAGATGCCCCTGAGCAGTGCCCTGTGCTGCTGGGAGGGCTCTGCAGGGCAGAGCTGAGCCCCCAGGGCTGGGATGGGCTCTGGCAGTACTGCCAGGGCCCAGCCCTGTGCCCAGGGAAGCAGCTGCTGGCAGGGACAGCTCCAGGCAGCAGAGCCCTGGGCAGGGAGTGGGGGGCAAGTGCCCCCAAGGCCTGGGGGAGGGGGTGTTCAGGCAGCTCTGGGGGCCCTTCCCTACAGCTCTGCTGGGCACTGTGTGCTGGGCAAGGAGCTGCCTCTGCCTGGAGAACATCTCCCCTGCGGGACCCTGCCCTCTCTGCTAGGCCTGCGCTTCTGGGTTTGGTGCTTCCCCCAGCAAGGCCCAGCTCTGCCTGGACAGGATCCTGGGCAGTGCTGAGCCTTCCCTTGGGGTGGGCACTCTCCTGTCCCAGCTCTTGGCTTCTCAGCAGGAGGGCTCCTGTCCTGCTCTGTCCAGCACAACTACAGTGCTGGCCTGGAAACACGTTGAACTACTTGGCAACACATGGCAAGAGCTCCTGCCACACACAGCCCTCTGCCAGCACGTAGAGAAAAAATTGAGAAAAAAAAAAAAATTTCTCTGCCAGAGAGAAAAAATTGATTTAATCCTTAAATGAATTGTATTGAAATCTGGAGTGATATTGTCAGAGGTGTCTGTCTAAACTTTACCCTGTGGCTTCCTTTTCTGAGCAGACCCTGTGCTAAGAAGCAGCAAATGCCCAACAGCAGCTCCATGGCCCAGTTCCTCCTCCTGGCATTTGCAGACAGGCGGGAGCTGCAGCTCCTGCACTTCTGGCTCTTCCTGGCCATCTCCCTGGCTGCCCTCCTGGCCAACGGCCTCATCCTCAGCGCCGTAGCCTGTGACCACCACCTGCACACCCCCATGGGCTTCTTCCTGCTCAACCTCTCCCTCACAGACCTGGGCTGCATCTGCACCACTGTCCCCAAAGCCATGCACAATTCCCTCCATAACACCACAACCATCTCCTACATGGGATGTGCTGCACAGGTCTTTCTGCTTGTCTTCTTTCTTGGAACAGAGTTTTCCCTCCTCACCATCATGTGCTACGACCGCTACGTTGCCATCTGCAAACCCCTGCACTACGGGACCCTCCTGGGCAGCAGAGCTTGTGCCCACATGGCAGCAGCTGCCTGGGCCGCTGGGTTTCTCAGTGGTCTATTACACACAGCCAGTACATTTTCCCTGCCCCTGTGCCAGGGCAATGCCCTGGGCCAGTTCTTCTGTGAAATCCCACACATCCTCAAGCTCTCCTGCTCACACTCAGGCTACCTCAGAGAAATTGGGCTCATTGTGGTTAGTGCCTGTTTAATATTTGGGTGTTTTGTTTTCATTGTTTTCTCCTATGTGCAGATTTTCAGGGCTGTGCTGAGGATCCCCTCTCAGCAGGGACGGCACAAAGCCTTTTCCACGTGCCTCCCTCACCTGACCGTGGTCTCTCTGTTTAGCAGCACCTTATTCTTTGCCTACCTGAAGCCCCCCTCCATCTCCTCACCATCCCTGGATCTGGCCCTGTCAGTTCTGTACTCAGTGGTGCCTCCAGCACTGAACCCCCTCATCTACAGCCTGAGGAACCAGGAGGTCAAGGATGCCTTGAGGAAACTGATAAGTGGGTGTTTTTCGGAAGCAATGAACTCTCCTTCTTCTGCATGTTATGGACCTCATTAAAGGCCAATCCTGTTATGGACTTCATTAAAGGCCCACCATACCTTCTCTCTTTTTTACTTCTGATAGGAGTGTTATTTTTGTGAGAATTTGTTCACATTAAAAAATCTTTATATCTGTAATTATATCAATAAGTATATATATAAAAATATCTTTTTATATATAAACACCATTTTCAATTCAGTGTTTGCCTTTCTAGCCTGGCCCACAGGCTGTACAAATTGGGAATTGTACTCACTGTGTGCTTAAACCAAATAAAGAACTCTGCCTTGACTTGTTTGCCTGACATCTTTCCTCTCTGACTTCTCTGCAGCTGCAGGGTCGGTGCCTCTGGTCAGAGCTGGGCCAGAAAAGAGTCCCAGCAGAGCAGCACTGCCAGGGAGCAGCAGCCCTTCTCCTGCCTGGCCTCCTCTCCCTTCCCTTCCACACTGTCCTGCAGAGCCCTGTGTTGGTGGAGGCCTCAGTGCTCTGACAGTCGGTCCCAGTCCTGCTGCAGGACTGTCCAGGGACTGCAGGCAGGGACAGCCACGGGCACTGCTGGCACAGAGCTGACCTCTGCAGCAGCACTGCCATCCTGCAGGGGCATCTCCTCAGGCCAGGGCCTCAAAGCTTCCATCTGCTTTCCACTTTGCTCTCCAGGATGTGCCCAACACAACGCCCTGCAGAGGAAACCAGCAGTGACCAGCACAAGGGGGGGAGTGCTCAGGGTGGGGGCACCCAGCAGTGCCCTGGCACAGCCAGCGCCGCTCCCAGCACTGGCCTCTCACCCCAGGCCATTGGGCTTGTTCTTCCCTCCAAGGAGGGACAGCAAATGACCAGCTCAGGAGTCCATGTTTGCACTGCATGGACAAGACATGCCCATGTGTCACGGCTTGGGGCTGGGGGGTGGAAGGCTTAGACAAAGTTGATGGCAGAAGCCGTCTCGTTGAGCTACGAGGTGCACAAAGGACCCCCTTGCTTTCTAAATTCCTTCTCAGAGAGGAGCCTGGCTGTGGCTGGATCCAATCTCAGGCTCAGAGTTTGGTTTCAACCGAAGGAATTATAGAGGTGTGATTCAATCACTTTGTCCTGCAGGTTTTAGTGATGGCAAATCAGAAATATTTCTATAAAATGAATTGTTTATTGTGACAAATGAACAGAAAATTGATCACACAATTGAATAGATGAAAGACCTTAAAGAGAATTATTTCCTGCACAGTATTAAAGCAAAAACCTCCTAGTACTAGAGTGTACAATAGGACAGTGCAGTCTATCAAAGTCATTCTATTAAAGTATAAGATCAAAGCCAGCAAAAAGAAACAATCCTGAAGCAGACATTGAGGTAACTCACCCCACAATGACAGGGGGTAGTTCTCTCTCTTTCACTTAACCCCTGGGGAGTGATCATGAAGAACTGTCCCTGCTTCATGGCAGAAGCTCCACACACTTCAAAGAAGTCTGTGGAAGAATCTGCCCCATGACAGTTGGATGGGACTTTTATAGTTATCAAGGGTTTGACTGCCACATGTATTTCAAGGCCAGGGAGCAGCTCATCTGTCAAATCCTGCTTCAGAAAGCAGGATGTGTGTTTGAAGTTTCAGGAACCATTTAAGGTTTAGCATAATTAAACATTAAAATCATCACCTTGACACCAGCAGGAACTCACTACAGAGAGCTTGCATTGTTTGCATTCTGACCATTTTTTAGGTATTATCAGAGCAGAGCATCCTGCCAGAAATGACCCCTTGATTCCATGAGGTTGCAAAAACTCTCAGGGTTCATTTGGTTCCATGAGGTCCCTCAGTGTCACAATGGAGCCTTGGTTCCATGAGGTTCTGGAGTGTCACAATGGCCCTGATGATTTGAGTTTCCACTATCTCTCCAGGATTCCTTTGGTTCCTTGAGGCCCCTCACTGTCACAATGGCTCCTTGATTCCAGGATGTTCCAATATATCCCAGGGTTCCCTTGGCTCCAAGAGGCTCCCCAGTGTCCCACCGGCCCCTGGATTCCAGCAGGCCCTGCATTGTCCCAATGGCCACTCGGTTCCACGAGCCACAGCGGCTGCCGCCGGCGTCTGTGCCCGGAGCCGCCGCTCCCACGGGGCTGCCGCACTCACCGCCGGGGTTGCCGCTCGCGCAGCCGCCGCTCTGCCCCGGCTGCACCGGGACCCGGCACCGCCTCGGGCCTGCGCTGCCGCCTCAGCGGCCACAGGGACACAGGGATGGGGGACCTTTGCTCTGACACTGATGGGGCCTGCCTTTGTTCTGCTGGGCTCTGGGCTTTAGGGAAATTGCTGTTCATTGTCATGGTCCACTGGAACACCTCCTGAACTCCAAAGGTTTCCTAATCCAGGGGCAGGGGTTTCTATGGCATCGGAGGTGCCGCCCCTCGGGACACATTGTCAATAAACCATCCAGCTGACTTGGATGGGTGTAAGAGCTGGGGAACACAGGATAAGGAGTCATCCCCTGAAAACCTTGGAACATTCCCTACCTGAATCACAGCCCAAATGGAACAGTTTGGATCCAATTCCCAAATATTTTGGAAACTCCAGTCATTCCTGACACCAGGATGGAAATTCAGCAGATAACTAAAGCCAGTCACCTTGGGAGCCCACACCCAGCGGGGCTGAGGGAGGCCCTGGCAGCTCCCCAGCACCTCCCTCTCAGTGGGACACCTCTGGCAGCCTCTCCCAGCTCAGGAACCCTCCAGTTTCCAACACTCCAAAGACCCTCGCTGATGCCCAGGACAATTCTGATCCCCCTCAACAAACACTCCTCCAGCTGTGACCCTTGTCTGTTGGCAAACACAAAGGGATTTGGGGGAGTGTTTCCCTGACAACAAGGAGAATTTGGGAGAGGGACCTTTGCACACCCAGCTCTTGATGTGTCCACACATCTCTGCCTGGGTGTGGGTGTGAATTGACTGTGGTGGGAATGTTGTTATTGGGAATCTATAATTCAGTCACTGTTAAAATTGTAGCACATGCTATTGAATCACCTGATAACTGTCAAACTGGTCAATAATTAAATGCTAGTAATCTCTTTTGCCCCCTTATATTTGTGTCCAAATCCTTTGCATCCTGATCCTCTTGCATCCCAAGGTTCTGTGTAAATCATTCTCTTTCATCAAAAAATATATTTTTCATGACTTCCACTTTAAAATCTTCCTCCTTAGCTAAACTACAAAACAACTCTAATTAGTTGTTGATGTCTTGAAGACAATTAAAGAAAGAAAAATAATTTGTTTTTCAGTGTTTTAATGGGTCCCACAGTGTGTTTGGAGCTGCAGCAGCTGTCAGTCCAAGATGGGCCATGTCAGAACTGGTGAGATTGGGGAGTGAGGAGCAAAATTGATCATACAGGGTCAGTGTGGATCTCCTGAGGAGACACTCAGCATCAAGATCACTTGGAGAACACCTCTGTCACCTCTTCTCTGAACTAAAAAATATCCATCCTTGAATTAAAACAAAAAAAGTACAAACTTGGAAGACTTGTTTTGAAATTGCCTTGAAGACAATTAAAGGAAGACAAAGAGATCCTGAGGGATTTCTGCATTTTAATGAGCCCCACGGTGTGTTTGCAGCCCAGCCCATGGTCCTGAGGTGCTGAGAGAAGATTGAAGCAGCTGCTGAAGAAGTCAGAAGCCAAAGTCCAAGTGCCTTGAAGCATTGCTGGGCCCCACTGAGGGCAGGCACTGCCAAAGCCTCCCCAGGGACTCCTTGGAGCAGCTCCTTGGAGGCCAGGAGTGCAGGCAGACAAAGGCTCTGGGCAGGCCCCTGCAATGCTGAGCAAAGCCTGCCTTGGTTTTGTGGAGCACAAAGGCCAAGGCCTGAGCCCCAGGCCCTGGCCCAGCAGATCCTGTCCCTCCCGGCTGGCTCAGGGCTGTTTGGGGGGCACTGGGATGGGAGGGGGAGGAACAACCAAGGCCAAAACTGGGCAACCCCTGCCAGGCTCCTGAGGGAGGGGCGAGGCAGAACCCAAGGGCAGAACCTGCCAGGAAAGTTGGTTGTGGTGGCCTGAGTGGCAGAGGCAGCTGCCAGAGGCAAGGGGACAAAGGCCTGGGTGCCTTTGGGCCTTGCAGCCCTGCCAGAGCCCTTGGCCATCTCTCCTGCAGGCTGTCCTGCCCTGGCCCTGCTGCTGCTCTGGCCTTGCAGGCTGCACACACCCCTCCTGCTTTCCCACCCCCTCCCAGCAGCATTTCCAGACCCTCCCTGATGGCTCTGCACCAGCTCTGGCTGTTGCCATGTGCACTTGGCCTTCTGAACTTGGATCCTGAGCCCCTGTGCCACAGGACATCCCTGCCAGAGCCCAGGCCCTTCTCCTGGGGGTCACTGCAGAGCTGAGCAGATCCAGGTCACCTCCCATTCCTCTGCCAACCCCCTGGGCCTGCTCTGGGCTCTCCAGGTCCTTGCCCTGCTCCCAAGGGCTGTGGGGGTGCTGAATGGTCAGGGCTTGGGGTTTAGAGCTGAGGGTGGGGATTAGGCAGAACTTTGGGAGGTTTGTTGTTCTGCTGGCAGTGTCTGGTTCATGATTAGGGGAAGAGCTTTTTGGGTTGGGTTAGGATTAAAGCTTGGTTTTTCATACTGGCAATAGAGGTTTGGGAATGGGGTGGGCATTAGAGGACAAATAAGAGTCTGGAGTTCTGGGTTTGGGCTTCTTCTGGCTTGGAATTAGAGCAGTGGATTCCTTTCAATGGGAGGAGCAGCACTTTTGGGTGGTGTTGGGGCTTGAGGTTACAAAGTGCATAAAGGTCAATCAGGAGTGTTTGTAGTCAGTGTTTCAGCACCCTCAGCATTCCCTGAACCTGTTTTTACCTCATCAAAATCTTTCCTCTCTCTTGGTCAAGCCCCTCTTTCCTTCCCCAGTTATCTTCTCCTTTTGTCCCAGTTCCTCCCAACCTCCTCAGAACTTTCATCAGGATGGGCTCAGCTTTGTGATGATGCTGTGCAACCTCATGGAATCAAGGAGCCACTGTGAAACTGCAGAACCTCATGGAATTATGGGGCCATTGTGACACTGGGGAAAGCCATGGAATCAAGAGGCCACTGGGATGCTCCAGGGCCCCATGGAGCCAAAGGAACCCAGGGACAGTGGGCAACCTCCTGAAATAAAGGGGCCATTGTGACACTGCAGAAACCCATGGAATCAGGAGGCCATTGTGGCACTGCAGGGGCTCTTGGAAACAAAGAAACCCTGGACCACAGTGGAATTTCATGGAATCAAGAGGTCATTGTGACACTGGGGAGCCTCATGGAACAAAAGGAATCCAGGGACTTCTTCTCCATACCAGTGTTGGGAAAAGACCTCAGCCTTGAGGAAGTGCCTGGAGGGGAACCCCTTTGCTGCTGGAACTGCTGTTGTGGAGCCCAGCCCTGTCCCAGCAGTGCCCAGGGCCTGTCCCTGCCTGTGCTCACAGGCCTGACCCACAGCAGGACAGTGACTGAGCTGCCAGAGCACTCAGGCCTTGGGCACGGACAGGAAAGGAGAGGGTGGGAGTGCAAAGAGAGCAGCTCTGAACAGACCCAGTGCTGGGGCTCCCTGGCAGTGCTGGGACTCTTTTCCCCTCCACATCTGCAAACATGGAAATGCCCTCCAGCTTCAAGAGAGGTCTTGGAGGAAGGATCAGGAAAAAAGAATTTATGTCATTTCTTACACTCAGAGATTGTGATTCCTCATGTACAAACTAAAACAGGGAGGATGTTCGACAAATACCTTGTTGCACGAACTTTTATTTTGTTTAAATGCACACAAAGCATGATTTTTGATTTCTATATTTTGTGGGTGAAAAAGAAGAGGTAGAGAGTGAATTATATGGGATGAAGATTAAAATTTCAGTGTTAATGACAGGAATAGAGGGAAAAGACAGAGAAGCCCTCCACCCCAAACACTATCAAAAGCTTTAGAAGGCAGGCTGGGCCCCAAATGTGTTACACAATGAGTGTTCTGCAGAAGAAAAGAGGCAGTTTATTGCTTCTTAAAAAAACATCCAGTCATCATTTTCCTTATGGCATCCTTGAGCTCCTGGTTCCTCAGGCTGTAGATGAAGGGGTTCAGTGCTGGAGGCACCACCGAGTACAGAACTGACACCACCAGGTCCGGAGATGGGGAGGAAATGGAGGGGGGCTTGAGGTTGGAAAATGCTGTAGCGCTGACAAACAGGGAGACCACGGCCAGGTGAGGGAGGCACGTGGAAAAGGCTTTGTGCCGTCCCTGCTGAGAGGGGATCCTCAGCACAGCCCTGAAGATCTGCACATAGGAGAAAACAATGAAAATGAAACAGCCAAGTGATAAACTGGCACTAATCACAGTGAGCCCAATTTCCCTGAGTGAGAGCAGGAGAGCTGGTTTCTATATTTTGTGGGACAAAAAAAAGAGGCAGAGTGTGAATTATATATGGGATGAAGAATAAAATTTCAGTGTTAATGACATGAACAGAGGGAAAAAACAGTAAAGCCCCCTACCCCTACCACTCAAAAGCTTTAGAAGGTAGGCTGGGCCCAAAATGTATTCCACAATGAGTGTTCTGCAGAAGAAAAGGTGAAGTTTATTGCTCCTGAAAAACATCCAGTCATAATTTTCCTTATGGCATCCTTGAGCTCCTGGTTCCTGAGGCTGTAGATGAGGGGGTTCAGTGCTGGAGGCACCACCGAGTACAGAACTGACACAATCAGATCTAGGGATGGGGAGGAGATGGAGGGGGGCTTGAGGTAGGCAAATGTGGCAGTGCTGAGGAACACGGAGACCACGGTGAGGTGAGGGAGGCACGTGGAAAAGGCTTTGTGCCGTCCCTGCTGAGAGGGGATCCTCAGCACAGCCCTGAAGATCTGCACATAGGAGAAAACAATGAAAACAAAACAAGCAAGTGATGAGATGGCAGTAGCCAGAAGAAGGTCAATTTCCTTGCGGTAGCCTGAGTGTGAGCAGGAGAGCTTGAGGATGTGTGGGAGTTCACAGAAGAACTGGCCCAGGGCATTGCCCTGGCACAGGGGCAGGGAAAATGTATTGGCTGTGTGCAGAAGAGCACTGAGAAACCCAGTGGCCCAGGCAGCTGCTGCCATGTGGGCACAAGCTCTGCTGCCCAGGAGGGTCCCGTAGTGCAGGGGTTTGCAGATGGCAACGTAGCGGTCGTAGCACATGATGGTGAGGAGGGAAAACTCTGTTGACATGAAAAAGGCAAAGAAAAAGAGCTGTGCAGCACATCCCATGTAGGAGATGGTCCTTCTGTCCCAGAGGGAATTGTGCATGGCTTTGGGGACAGTGGTGCAGATGCAGCCCAGGTCTGTGAGGGAGAGGTTGAGCAGGAAGAAGCCCATGGGGGTGTGCAGGAGGTGGTCACAGGCTACGGCGCTGAGGATGAGGCCGTTGGCCAGGAGGGCAGCCAGGGAGATGGCCAGGAAGAGCCAGAAGTGCAGGAGCTGCAGCTCCCTGCTGTCTGCGAATGCCAGGAGGAGGAACTGGGTGGGGGAGCTGCTGTTGCACATTTGTTCCTTCCCCAGGGTATTTTGATCTGTTGAGGAGGAAATGTCAGTGCTGAGTTAGACCAGGCTTCTGCAGCCAAACATTACACGTCTCACAGCCACCCCACTCTCAGGCTCTCTCTCCTCACTCAGACCTCCCTGTAGCTCCCTCCCCTGAGCTCTGGGTTTTGCTGCTTGAGGGGACCATGTTAAGCAGTAACTCTGTGATGGGCTCTTATGGACTCCTTGCTCTGCTGGGAGAGGGAACTTGGAATGCAGGGTGATCTCAAATTAAAGGTACTCGTGATACATCCAAGAGCTTCTCAGCTTTGCTGTTTGCAATTTGCCCAAATGAGGAACTGAGCTGAGGGAATTCTCTGTATTTGTTCACCCACTTACACCTGCCACTCTTATGAGTGGTTGTGGAGGTTTGAAATCCCTGACATTTCTACTGCACTGCAGGTCAAGTCTTGTGGGTTCTGAGGGGCACAGGGACAGTCCCTTAGTGCAGAGAGAAGAGCTGCTCTGCCCATCAGTCCTGGGCTCAGCTGCCCTGTGCTGGCAGCTTGGAGCTGGAGGAGCATCACACTCAACTGTTCCCCTACAGAGAAACTGCCCAGAGATCCAGGAATCCAAGTCCAAAGAACAGATTGACACACTTCTCACCTTTTCATCTCTCCCCTCCCAGACTGAGACACAAAATGCTCACTGCAGCTGCCCAGAGCATTTCCATGAATTTAGCACTGAGGAGTTTTCTCCATGGAGATCCTGTGCAGCACAGAGATCCTATGGCAGAGCTGTGCCCTTCTGGAGGGCACCTGCAGCTCTGCAGGACACCCAGGCAAACAGCTGAAGACCCTGAAGGTGCCTGGAGGGCACTTGGGCACTTGGCTCCCACAGACAAATCCCCACAGCAGCACCCAAAGGGTTTGTGTCTGGATAGGAATCTGCCCCCCCCAACCCCACAGTGGCTCAGAAAAGCCACTGGTGAGAACAAGGAGAGCCCAGGCAGCAGGGGATGGCAGGGAAATGCCACAGTGCTGCTGCCAAGGGAGGAGGGACACAGAGAGACAGCTGGGAATCAGGGCCCTGTCCTTGCCTGGGCTCTGGCTGCTGCAGGGCAATGCACAGCCCAGCCCCCGTGGGCCTGAGGGCACAGGCTCTGCTTAGGCTGGGAAAGGAGCCCAGGGAGGAGCTGCTCAGGGAAGGGGTCTGTGCCACAGGGACAGCAGGGAGGGGCCCCCATCCCCCTGCCCAGCCCTTGTGGCAGCAGCTGCCTCTCCCTGCCTGCCTGTCTCTGGGTGAGGAGCTGTTCCTGACAGCAGCCCCTGCCTGTGCCCAGCTCAGCTCCCTGCCAGTGCTGCCAGAGCCATCCCCAGCCCAGTGCCCAGGGGCAGCTCTGCCTGGGCAGGGGCTGCAGAGCAGATCCCAGACAGCCTGTGGTGGCTGGGAAGGGGGAGGTGTTCTGGGGGGATGTGCTTCCTGAGAAGGGCCCCTGGAAATGGCAGGAGGTGGAGCTGAAGCTGTGAGGAGCCCTGAGCCTGCAGCTGAAGGGCCCTGCCCAGCCCTGCCCTGCCCTGCCCTGAGGGGTCACTCCTTCCACCCACACCTTCTCCCCCAGCCCCGTGGCAGCTCCTTGGCCGGGCTGAGAGCTGCCCCTGGCAGGCAGCAGAGTCCCTGCCCCAGCACACAGAGCCCTGGGGGCAGGACCCTGCTCTGCCCCACAGCCCTGGGCACCCCTGGCTGCACCCCCACCTTCCCACCCCACAGCCAGCCCTGCCACAGGGAACCTTCTGGCCCTGGGCCTCTGATGGGGCAGCAGCAAGTCCTGCTCTGCAGCAGCTTCTCCTGCTGCACCCCAGCAAATCCAGCAGAGCCATCCTGACAGCTCCTGCCACTGCTGCCATTTGGCAACTGGGAGAGGCACTTGCAGGAACTCACCTGCACTGCTCTGCAGCCACAGCCTGACCGTGGCAAAGGGCTGGCAAGGTTCCTGCCCTGAGCAGCTCTGCCCTGTCCTCCCACCCCAGGATCCCTTGAACCTCCTGCTCCCTTCTCCTCTCTGCCCTTGCTGCCTGCAGCTCCTGCCCTGCTCTGCCATATGGCCACTTCCCCTGCACTGCAGCAACTGGGAGAGTCCTGCTGAAAGATCCTAGAAGCTGTGGGATGTGCCAGCTTTAGGAGATGCCTCCAGGAAGAGAAGTTGAACTTTCCTACAGCCAGAGAATTCTTCGTTCAATACCTGGGAAGGTTTCTGGCATAGTGAGAGCTCAGTCACCTCCCAGCCCAGGCTGCCTCTCATCTCTCTGCCTTCTCTCCTGTGCCCTGGGTGCTGCAGGCAGTGCCCTCAGCCCTGCTGGGCTGTGCAGAGGAGCTGCTCACCAGCAGAGCTGTCTCTTTGAAGCTCTTCTTGCTTGCCAGGAGCTCCCTGTGTGCCAGGAGCCCAGCCCAGCTCAGCAGCACAGCAACAGCCCCAGGCAGCCCTTTCTCTGCCCCCCTGGGCTCCCTCCAGCTGTCCCTGGGGCTCCAGAGGAACCTGCTGGCACACAGCTGAAGGAAATAATGATGTTCCTTCTCTCAGCTGGGCACAGACACTTCTTTCAGCAGGGTCATTTCTCCAGACAGGCACAGACTTAAGTTCAAGAGTCCCCTTTTCATGTCCCATCATTAGACAGGAAACCCAGACAGTGCCCAGGAGGGATCTCCTTCACCTGCACTGAGGGAAGGGACTCAGCTGAGTCAACAGAGGTGTCTCCTTGTGGCTCTGCAGACCTGGGGTCAGAAGGACACTCAGCTCCCTCCACAACCCCCATGGGCTGGGATTCCTCCTGCCCCACTTCAGTGGGCCCAAAACAGGCCCCTGCAGGTGACTCCTTGTCCCAGCTCCCATGGCAATGAATGAAGACCAAAGCCAGGAGTGACCTGCTGAGACACAAAGCCCTGGTTCCTTCTGAGGGGCCAGAGGTGACCAAGATTCCTGCTGGGAACTGCAGGCTCCAATGGAGCAGTTCCTAGGGACAGGGCAGCAGCTGTGGGATCTTCTTGGAGGCTGCTGGGACATTGCTTTGGCCAACTTCAGTGGCAGAAGGGGCCCACATGTAGGACAGGGGAACCTGTCACTGTTCCTTCTGTCCAGGGCAGCCCCTAGAGGTGTTCACGTGATCAAATGGAGTCAGGTGGCACAGGGAGAGAGGTCTCTCTCCTATTCTTTATCAGAGGTATTTTCTACATGTCCTCAGAGCACAATGGCAGTTGTCTCCTGGACATCCCTTCACTGCTGAACCTAATTGAGGGCAGCTGAGCCTGGATTGAACAGCCAAAGAGGGGCCTGTAGTGCCAGGGGAGGTGCCAGGGCTCTGCAGCACAAGTGCAGCAGCTGCCATGGACAGCACAGGGCCTGTGCAGGAAGCCCATCCCCATTCCTAGCAGTTGTGGGACAGGCACCACCCAGGGCTTCTCAGACACATTGGGGGCCTTTGGGGCAGGGAGTGAATCCCAGCCCTGCAGGGACACAAAGGCTGTCCCTTCTCTGCCCAGCCAAGGCCGGGCCAGGCACGAGTCCAAATCCCATCAGCCCAGGCTGTCCACACTTGTTCCCTCCCTCTGCTGGCTCTGCTCTCCCCCAGCATTTCAGCAGCATGTGCTGATCTCCTCAGGGATCAGGCCTGGGATTTTCCCCCTGGGCCTGAGTCCCAGCACGTCCCCCCCAAGGCCACTGTCAGCAAAGCCTCTGCACAGCCCAGCTCTCGGGGCTTTCAGAGCAGCTTTCCCCACTGCAAGTCTGTTCTTACCCCGGTGCCCCCGCTGAGGGGCTGCAGCCAGACAGGCCCCAATGCCCTGCGTGTGGGGCACAGGCAGGAGGAGCTGCAGCCCCAAGTCCCTCTTCATTCCACTTGCAGGCAATAACAGCCCAGGCCTGCTGAGACAGTTCCCAGGTTGCAGGGCTGTGATGGGTTGGGAGAGAAGGCCAAGGAGACACAGGAGAGAAAGAGCAGGGGAGAGGTGTCCTCAGCAGGAAGGAGCTTCTGGGACCTGTGGAGTTGCTCTAGGGGATGAACAACTTGGGTGAACTTTTGTGGGTGAGGGTCAGAGGAGAGAGTGGTTTGGGTGACCTTGTGGAGTGAGACAAAGATCCCATTCCAGTTGTCTTTGATAACCCTGGAATTCACTGGAAAGGCACCACGACAGGATGCAAAGGGTCCCAGAGGTTTGTGCAGACAAACCTCTTGGTGAAGACACCCCTTGGACACAGGCCTTTAGAGCACAGCTGCCAGGTTGGTGGACAAGGGGGAGGCTCATCTGCATCTGCTTCTCTCCAAGAGGAATCAAGAGGTTACCATAATAACTGACTGTAGCTATGGGAATGTATGCTGGTTGCCATGGTAACTGACTATAGCAATAAGAATGTATTATGGTTGCCATGGTAACCGACCGTAGCAACAGGAATGTATGCTGGTTGCCATGATAACTGCCCATCTCAGTGGAAATGTCTGATGGTTGCCATGGTAACTGACTGTATCAACGGAAATGTATGCTGGTTGTCATGGTAACTGACCATAGCAATGGGAATGTGTGATGGTTGCCGTGGTAACTGACCATGGGAACAGCAATGTATGATAGTTGCCATGGTATTTGACTGTACCAGTGAGAGGTATGATGGTTCCCATGGTAACTGCTAGTATCAATGAGAATGTATGATGGTTGTCATGGTAACCGACTGTACCAGTAGGAAGTATAGTAGTTCCTGTGGTAACTGACCGTAGCAACGACAATGTATGCTGGCTTCCATGGTAACTGCCTGCAGCAATGGGAATGTATGCTGGTTGCCATTGTAACCAACCATAGGAATGTGACTTTATGATGGTTGCCATGGTAACCGAGCATAGCAATGCGACTCTATAATGGTTGCCATGGTAACAAACTGTAACAATGGAAATGTGTGATGGTTGCCATGGTGACTGTAGCAACGGGAATGATTGATGCTTGCCGCGGTAACTGACCATAGCAATGGGAATGTATGATGGTTGCCATGGTAACAGACTTTACCAAAGGGAAATATGGTGGTTGCCATGGTAAGTGACCATAGCAATTTGAATGTATGATTGTTGTCATAGAAACCGACCACAGAAGCGGGAATGTATGCTGGTTACAATGGTAAATGACCGTAGCAGTGGGAAGTATGATGGTTACCATGGTAACTGACTGTAGAAATGGGAACGTATGCTGGTTGCCATGGTAACCGACTGTTGCAATGGGAATTTCTGCTGTTTGCCATGGCAACCGACCATAGCAGTAAGAATGTATGATGGTTACCATGGCAACCGACCGTAGGAGTAAGAATGTATGATGGTTGCATGGTAACTGACTGTAGAAAGAAAAATGTATGCTCATTGCCATGGTAACCGACCATAGCAATGGAAGTGTATGATGGTTGCCATGGTAACCGATCATAGCAACAGGAATCTGTGATGATTGCCAGAGTAACTGACCATAGCAACGAGATTGTATGATGGTTGCCATAGTAACTGACCCTAGGAACTGGAATGTGTGATGGTTGCCATGGTAACAGACCAAAGCAATGGAAATGTGTGATGTTTGCCATGGTAACTGACCCTAGCAACTGGATTGAATGATGGTTGCCATGGTAACAGAGTGTAGCAATGGGAATGTAAGATGGTTGCCATGGTAACCAACTATGGCAATGGGAATGTATGCTGTTTACCATGGTAACTGACTGTAGCAATGGGAATGAATGATGGTTGCCATGGTAACAGACCATAGAAACGTCAATGTATGCTGGTTGCCATGGTAATGGACTGTACCAGTGGAAAGTATGTTGGTTGCCATGGTAAGTGACTGTAGCAATGGGAATGTATGGTGTTTTCCGTGGGAACTGACCGTAGCAACGAGAATGTATGTTAGTTGCCATGGTAAACGACCATAGCAAAGTGACTGTATGATGGTTGCCATGGTAACCAAACGTAGCAATGACAATGTATGATGGTTACCATGGTAACCTGCTGTAGCAATGGGAATGTATGGTGGTTCTTATAGTAACTGACCGTGGGAATGGGAATGTATGCTGGTTGCCATAGTAACTGACCGCAGCAGTGGGAACTATGATGATTGCCATGGTAACCGACTGTAGCAACGGGAATGTATGATGGTTGCCATGGTAACTGACCATAGAAACTGGAATTCAGATGGTTGCCATGCTAACTGATCGTAGAAATGCCGCTCTATGATGGTTTCCATGGTAACCGACCGTAGCAATTGGATTGTATGCTGGTTGCCATAGTGACCGACTGTAGCAACGCGACTGTATGATGGTTGCCATGGTAAATGATAGTAGCAGTGGGACTGTATGATGGGTGCCAGGGTAACTGACTGTAGAAAGGGCAATGTATGATGTTTGCTATGGTAACTGACAGTAGGAATAGGAATGTATGATGGTTGCCATGGTAACTGACCATAGCAACGAGACTGTATGATGGTTGCCATGGTAACCGAGCATAGCAATAGGAATGTGTGATGGTTTCCATGGTACCTGTGTGTAGCAATGGGAATGTATGATGGTTGCCATGGTAACTGACCGTACAAACAAGAATGTATGATGTTTGCCATGGTAACTGACTGTAGGAACGGGAATGTGTGATGTTTGCCATGGTAACTGACTGTAGGAACGGGAATGTGTGACGGTTGCCATGGTAACCAATTGTACCAGTGTGAAGTATGATGGTTGCTGTAGTAACTGACCGTAGAAACGGGAATGTATGATAGTTGCCAAGGTAACTGTACCAATGGGAATGTGTGATGGTTACCATGGTAACTGACTATGGCAATGAGAATGTATGCTGGTTGCCATGGAAACCAAGCATACCAGTGGGATTGTACAATTGTTGCCACGGTAACTGACTGTAACAATGGGAATGTGTGATGGTTGCCATGGTAACTGACCTTAGCAATGGGAATGTATGGTAGTTGCTGTGGTAACTGACCGTGGCAATGAGAATATATTTTTGCCATGGTAACTGACCATAGCAGTGGGAATGTATGATGGTTGCCATGGTAACTGACCATATCAACGTGACTGTGTGATGGTTGCCATGGTAACTCACTGTAGCAATGGGAATGTGTGATGGTTACCATGGTCACCAACCGTAGTGACAGGCATGTGTGATGGTTGCCGTGGTAACCAACTGTAGCAATGGGAATGTGTGATGGTTGCCATGGTCACTGAGCATAGCAATTGGAATGTATGATGTTTGCCATGGTAACTGACTAGAGCAATGGGAATGTATTATGGTTGCCATGGTAACTGACTGTGGCAATGAGAATGTATTCCGTTTACCATGGTAAGTGACTATAGCAATGGGAATGCATGCTGGTTGTTATGGCAACTGTGATTTCCTTAGACTATGAGCACAATATTTTCATCTGCAAAAACATTAGTGAGTGCCCAGAGATCTCACAAGATGGGGTTTAAATGTCTCAAGCACATGAACACTAGAGAGGGGCAAAGGAGCTGTGGCCTCAATGGTGTGGAGACTGAGGACAGCACAGGACAGCCCCCAAGGGGCTTGAAGGGAGGATTTAGAGATGGTGGATCCTTTTGATATAGCAGAAAAGAGCATGAGAAAGAAAGAATTAATGCCAAGTGCAGCTGGGGAGGTCCCAAGTGGATGTGAGGAAAGAGGAATTTCACTCCATGGAAAATGCTGTGCTGCAACACGTCAGCCAGGAGGAGTCTGGATGAGCCCAAGGCTTTGTCTGTGCAGGAAGAGCCAGGGAGGACGCAGAGATGTCAGTGCAGGAAGGTGCCAGCCAGGTGGGGCAGCCGGGGGGATGACGACAGCCTGCAGGGAAAGGGGCAGGGCATGGACACCGTAGGACAGCCTGGGCTGGAGAGGAGACAGGGAGGGGGAGAAGCTGAAAGGCCCTGACACAGCCACCTTCTGCAGGCCTTTGGCCAGGGCTGCTGTCTGTGCCCCTGATGCCAGGAGGAGGGGAGTGCCCCTTGCAGCCCTGGGGCCTCATGGCCTCCTTGTCCCTGCTCAGCAGCCTGGCAGGTGCCACCCCATGGGCCTGCCCTTGGCATTGCACATCCCACATCCCAGTGCCCCAGGAAGAGCCCTGAGGAATGAGGCAGGGACAGGATCTGCCTTCCCAGGGGCTGGGGGTCAGGGTTTGGTCCTCTGGATTAAGGAAACACATCCAGGTTTCCTCAGCATCAGAGCCACCTTTCCCTTGCTTGTCCATCCTTGTCATCACTGTCTGCAGTTTTCTGCTCTAACTGGAATCTGGGGACATGTTCTCAGTTGTGACCCTCAGTGAGACTCATTAGCACTACAAGAAACTTCAGTGTTTCAATCTCACTTTGACTTCTTGAGAAGTTGTTTGAACTTCCTCTCAGGGACTGAGTCTCATGTAAACAACATCAACCCCCTGAGGGTCATGAAATGCCTGGGGCTGTTGCTGTGCTGCTGAGCTGGGCTGGGCTCCTGGCACACAGGGAGCTCCTGGCAAGCCGGCAGTGCTGCAGAGAGACAGCTCTGCTGGTGAGCAGCTCCTCTGCACAGCCCAGCAGGGCTGAGGGCTCTGCCAGGGCAGCTCAGGGACACCAGCAGGGCACAGACAGAGCTTCAAGGGGCTCAGCACTGGTAGGATGTCTGAGAGCTCCCTGCAGGAGGAATCTTGGCAGGGCTGCACATGGTGAGTCTGTGGCTGCAGGGTAGTGCAGGGGCAGCTCCTGGAGGCATCTCCTAAAGCTGGCCCAGCCCCAGCTGATGGGATGGGTGAGCAGGGGCTGTTTTGGGGCACTTTGGAAGAGCTGTGAAGCTGGAGGTGCAGCCGGGGGTGCCCAGGGCTGTGGGGCAGAGCAGGGTCCTGCAGCCCAGGGTGCTGTGCTGGGCAGGGACTCTGCTGCCTGCCAGGGGCAGCTCTCAGCCAGCCCGGGGAGCTGCTGCCAGGGCTGGGGCAGAAGGGCTGTGGGCAAGGAGCAAACCTGGCAGGGGAGGGAGGATCTTTTCCATGTCTCACTGTTGCAGGGTCAGACCTGTTCACAGCTCCAGACCACTACACCATATTGAATGGAGAATTTTTTGCAAAGCTCACAAAAGACAGGGGCTACAGGAAAGGAATTAGTCCTGAGGTGTGTTTCCTGCTTAGGTATTGTAGCATAGACATTGTTCTCTCAGGTCAGGAGCCTGCACTGAAGATCCAACTCTTTTACTTTCAGAGGTGAATATTTCAGGCAGTCTCAGAAATGAACACAGGATCCTGGGCAGTGCTGAGCCTTCCCTTGGGGGTGGGCACTATAAACTGAGTCCTTGGTGGTACATGACCAGAGCTGCTGCTCCTCACAGCACCCTCAGAAAACACAAACCAGATAAAAGAAATACCTTTCACTTGGAGGGGATTTCCCTGAAAACTGCACTGGCTTTGCTGAGAGGGGGCTGTCTTAATTGTTCCCTGTGCTTTCCTTTTCTGAACAGACCCTGTCCTAAGGAGCAGCAAATGTCCAACAGCAGCTCCCTCACCCAGTTCCTCCTCCTGGCATTTGCAGACAGGAGGGAGCTGCAGCTCCTGCACTTCTGGCTCTTCCTGGCCATCTCCCTGGCTGCCCTCCTGGCCAACGGCCTCATCCTCAGCGCCGTAGCCTGTGACCACCACCTGCACACCCCCATGGGCTTCTTCCTGCTCAACCTCTCCCTCACAGACCTGGGCTGCATCTGCACCACTGTCCCCAAAGCCATGCACAATTCCCTCCAGAACACCACAACCATCTCCTACACAGGATGTGCTGCACAGGTCTTTTTCTTTTATTTCTTCATCTCATCAGAGTTTTCCCTCCTCACCACCATGTGCTACGACCGCTACGTTGCCATCTGCAAACCCCTGCACTACGGGACCCTCCTGGGCAGCAGAGCTTGTGCCCACATGGCAGCAGCTGCCTGGGTTGCTGGGTTTCTCACTGCTCTGCTGCACACAGCCAATACATTTTCCCTGCCCCTGTGCCATGGCAATGCCCTGGGCCAGTTCTTCTGTGAAATCCCACACATCCTCAAGCTCTCCTGCTCACACTCAGGCTACCTCAGGGAAATTGGGCTTCTCTTGTTTGTTTTGTTTTTCATTGTTTCTTTGTTTCTTTGTTTTTCATTGTGACTTGGTTGTTTTGTTTTCATTGTTTTCTCCTATGTGCAGATCTTCAGGGCTGTGCTGAGGATCCCCTCTCAGCAGGGACGGCACAAAGCCTTTTCCACGTGCCTCCCTCACCTGGCCGTGGTCTCCCTGTTCCTCAGCACTGGCACATTTGCCTACCTGAAGCCTCCCTCCAACTCCTCCCTATCCCTGGATCTGGTGGTGTCAATTCTGTACTCGGTGGTGCCTCCAGCAGTGAACCCCCTCATCTACAGCCTCAGGAATCAGGAGCTCAAGGATGCCCTGAGAAAAATGATGGCTGGATGCTTTTCAGGAGCAATAAAGCACCAGTTTTCTGGTGTGTAGCATTCAGAATGGGACTACTTAATGACGCAGTCTTCCTGCTCAGGTTTGTCGAGGAGGTCATCGGGTTCTTCTTGCAATAATTTTCTGTGCAATTAAATATTGTTATGCATCTGCCTTCTAATTTAGTGTCTACTCATTGAATTTTACCCAGAGATGTATAAATGATGAATTGTACTCTCTGAGTATTTAAACAAAATAAAGGACCCTGCAGTGCCTTCTTTGTCCAAGACCCTTCTTCTTAGATGTTCCTAAAGGACAGCACACTGCAGGACAGGGTGTATTTGGAAACAGGAGGAGGACAATAATCCCAGCCCAGCAGCACTGCCAAGGAGCAGCAGGGCTTGGTCTTTGCAGAGCTGCTCTCTTGCCACTTCCACACTGTCCTCCTGAGCCTCTTTCTCGCTGTAAGGCCTGAGTGCTCTCTGAGCACAGTCCTGTGGGATGGAAGTCCTTGGAGCACAGGCAGGGACAGGTCCTGGGAACTTGTGAAGCAGAGCTTAGTTCCCTTAGTGCATCTCCAGGATGGGTTTCATTTTCAGATCCACTCTTCCCCTCCTGTTCACAGGGACATCCTGGGAGTGCTTCAGAGCTGCCATCCTGGGGCAGCTCCTGCCCAGCGTGGGCAGGCACAAGGTCTCTCCAGCTGCTCCTCTCCCCTCCCAGTGCCACTGTTTTCTGCAGCCTCCTCATCCTTGCCCAGCACAGCCCTCCTGGCACAGTTGGACACAGCCCTTGTTCTACCCCCTCCTCAGGCACCTGCCCAACCCCCTCAGCTCCAGCCTGATGGCCAGAAACCTTCAGGGCAGGGAGGCACTGGCCAAAATGATGAGGAAACCTTTCAGCTGCACTCAAATCCAATTGGAGGGGTTGGCCTGGAGGAAGAAATCACTTCTCATTCTCCAGAACCACCAGGACAACCTGTGTTGTGTTCTGGGCACTCCTCTGGAAGTGTGGGCTATGGAAAAGGTTTTGGTGTCAGGGCTATTGAGAAGGCTGGGCAGTGTCACTGGGAGACCTCTCCCAAACCCTTGGAAAGGCCAGAGCCAGCCCAGAGCTTCCTGGGGCCTTGGCAAAGGCAGACATGGAAGCAGTCTGCAAACAGGGCAGCAAGGAGGGTTGGCAGAGTTCCACACTGCTCAGGCTCAGCAGGGAAGGGGAGAGGGCAAGTCCTCCTGCAGCCATTGCCAGGCATGGGAAGGACAAGGCAGGGATTGCAGAACCCCTGTGGGAGGGAATAGAAGGGGATGTTTTGTGCCCAGACTTTATCAAGGCCCTTGACATGGTCTCCTGTGGTCTCCTTATGGCCGGATTGGTGGAAGCTGGACTGAAGACGTGGAAGATGGTGGGAAGTTGGCTGAATGAAGAGTGCCAAATAAAATCCATGGTACAAAGTCCTCTTGGCAGCAACTTCCTGGTGAAATCCCTCAGTGATCAGCCCTTGAACACCACTAGAGAACATCTTTCTTATCTCTCTGTACAATGGGACAAAATGTATTTTCAAGTCCTTTGTGGATGATGCCAAATTTCAGGGAGCCCTTGAGCAACCTGTCCTGGTTTAAAGACACATATTGGGGGGGGAACTCGAATAAAATTAATTCACTCCTCTTTTATTCCCCACCAGTACAAGGAGACAAAATATAAGGAGGTAGAGGTGAAAACAATAAGAGTTTACTGATAAGAAATATAGCAGCAAAACCAGCAATAATAACAGAACAGTTCAAAGCAACAGCAGAGAGAGAAATTGCCTCCTCTCTACCCATCTGCCCCAACTCCCTTTTGTAAAGAGATACAAACAGGGATCAACATGTGCCTCCCTTCCCCCTTTTCCTCCTGAATGAACAAAGAAAAAAAAACAAAACCAGGGGAGAGAGGGGGGAAAGGAAAATCTGGGAAACTCTCTGTTCTGAGATCAGTTGTGCTGCCCAAGAACACGCTGACTCCAGAGGTGTCCAAGCGGGGCAGTGGGGGGGAGGCAGCGGCTCTGCTTGATTCCATGGAGTTCTGGGGAGGCACAGTGGGTGCCATGAGACTCTTCAGTGTCACTATGGCCCCTTGGTTCCACTGAGTTCTGAGATGTCTCAGAGTTCCTTTTCTTCCAAAGAGTCATGGAATGGGCCCTTGTCGCAATGATCCCTTGGTTCCATGAGATTCCACAGTGTCCCTGCATTCCTTTGGTTCCATGAGGCCCTGCAGTGTCACGGTGCCACTTGATTCCGTGACGTTACAAAGAATCAGAATGGCCCCTTGATTTAAGGCCAACTGCACATGGGGCTGCCTTGGGGGAGTGTGGGCACCCAGACAAGGGAGTTGTCACCCCCCTGGACTCAGCCCTGGGGTCACCACATCTGGACTGCTCTGTCTGTCTGTGAGGTTCCCCATTCTGGAAAAATGAGGAAAAACTGGAAAGGGTCTAGAGGAGATCTGACAGGATGGAGCTTTTGTCCATATTGGAAATAGAATGAAAACTCCACAGAGTAGCATTGAAGGTTCAGACTGAAGGTGAGGAAAATGAAATATGACTCAGTGGGGACCCTTGTGGTGCAAGAAGTCACCCAGAGGGAGTCAGGATCAGCCCATGGCTTTGTGTTCCAGGGAACAGCCAGAGCTGGTGCAGAGCCATCAGGGAGGGTCTAGAAATGCTGCTGGGAGGGGGTGGGAAAGCAGGAGGGGTGTGTGCAGCCTGCAAGGCCAGAGCAGCAGCAGGGCCAGGGCAGGACAGGCTGCAGGAGAGATGGCCAAGGGCTCTGGCAGGGCTGCAAGGCCCAAAGGCACCCAGGCCTTTGTCCCCTTGCCTCTGGCAGCTGCCTCTGCCACTCAGGCCACCACAAGCCACTTTCCTGGCAGGTTCTGCCCTTGGTTTCTGCCTCGCCCCTCCCTCAGGAGCCTGGCAGGGGTTGCCCAGTTTTGGCCTTTGTTGTTCCTCCCCCTCCCATCCCAGTGCCCCCCAAACAGCCCTGAGCCAGCCGGGAGGGACAGGATCTGCTGGGCCAGGGCCTGGGGCTCAGGCCTTGGCCTTTGTGCTCCACAAAACCAAGGCAGGCTTTGCTCAGCATTGCAGGGGCCTGCCCAGAGCCTTTGTCTGCCTGCACTCCTGGCCTCCAAGGATCTGCTCCAAGGAGTCCCTGGGGAGGCTTTGGCAGTGCCTGCCCTCAGTGGGGCCCAGCAATGCTTCAAGGCACTTGGACTTTGGCTTCTGACTTCTTCAGCAGCTTCTTCAATCTTCTCTCAGTACCTCAGGATCATGGGCTGGGCTGCAAACACCCCGTGGGGCTCATTAAATTCCAGAAATCCCTCAGGATCTCTTTGTCTTCCTTTAATTGTCTTCAAGGCAATTTCAAAACAAGTCTTCCAAGTTTGTACTTTTTTGTTTTTAATTCAATGATGGATAATTTTGTAGTTCAGAGAAGAGGTGATAGAGGTGTTCTCCAAGTGATCTTGATGCTGAGTGTCTCCTCAGGAGATCCACACTGACCCTGGATGATCAACCTTGCTCCTCACCCCCCAACCTCATCAGTTCTGACATGGCCCATCTTGGACTGACAGCTGATGCAACTCCAAACACACTGTGGGACCCATTAAAACACAGAAAAACAAATTATTTTTCTTTCCTTAATTGTCTTCAAGACGTCAACAACAAATTGTAGTTGTTTTGCAGTTTAGCTAAGGAGGAAGATTTTAAAGGGTAAGTCACAAAAAAAATATATATTTTTATGAAAGGGAATGATTAACACAGAGCCTTGGGATGCAAGAGGGTCAGGGTGCAAAGGATTTAGACACAAAGATTAGGGGGCAAAAGACATCAGTAGCACTTAATCCTTGACCAGTTGAGCAGTTTTCAAGTGATTCAATAGCATTTGCCACAATTTTAACAGTGACTGAATTATAGATTCACAAGAACAACCTTCACACCACAGTCAATTCACACCCACACCCAGGCAGAGATGTGTGCACACATCAAGAGCTGGGTGTGTAAAGGTTCCTCTCCAAAATTCTCCTTGTTGTCAGGGAAACACTCCCCCAAATCCCTTTGTGTTTCCCAACAGACCAGGGTCACAGCTGGAGGAGTGTTTGTTGAGGGGGATCAGAATTGTCCTGGGCACCAGCGAGGGTCTTTGGAGTGTCACAAACTGGAGGGTTCCCGAGCTGGGAGAGGCCGCCAGAGGTGTCCCACTGAGAGGGAGGTGCTGGGGAGCTGCCAGGGCCTCCCTCAGCCCCACTGGGTGTGGGCTCCCAAGGGGACTGGCTTTAGTTATCTGCTGAATTTCCATCCTGGTGTCAGGAATGACTGGAGTTTCCAAAATATTTGGGAATTTGATCCAAACTGTTTCATTAGGGCTGCAATTCAGGCAGGGAATGTTCCAAGGTTTTTATGGGATGACTGATTATCCTGTGTTCCCCAGCTGTTCCACTCCAGATTGTTCCTACCTTTATGGTCCAGGAGCACCTGGTCCAGTCCAGGGACACTTTCCCACAACCCCTGGTAGTCCAGGGGCACTTCACCACACCCTGTTCCAGTCCAGGGACACTTCACCACACCCCTGGTCCAGTCCAGGGGCTCTTCATTGCTCAGCTGGTTTGGTCAAGGCTTGTCAGGAGCTCCTGAGATCATACCTATAAGAAGGATGGGCACAGGCTTAGTTGTAATAAGACAAGTGATAATGGTTTTCAACTAATAAAGAGCAGATTTGAACTAGATATAAGGAAGAATATTTTACACTGAGGCTGGTGAAACACTGGCACAGGTTGCCCAGAGAGGTCATAGATGCCCCACCCTTGGAAACATTCAAGGCCAGGTTAGAAAGGGCTCTGAGCAACCTGATCTAGTTGAACATGAACCTGTTCATTGTGGGGAGGTTGGACTAGATGTCCTATAAAGGTCCCATCTGATTTAAACTATTTAGGATTCTATAGTTCTTTCCTACAGAGCCAAGGCTGACAAGGATCATCCAGGTTTCAGACCCAGCTGAGCATCCCCTTTGATGGTCCAGCTGGCAGCTCTGCTAAAAAGCTGCTGCAAAGAACCTCCAGACCTAAAGGAGCTTTGTGCTGGGCTCACCTGTGGCTCTCAGGGCTTGGGGGTTGGCTTTTGGCTGCCAGGTGCCCACCAAGGCTCTCTCTCACTCCTCCTCCTTCTCCACCCCCCTTGGTGCCTGCAGGGTTGTTTCTCCCACATTTCTCTCACTCCTCTCTGCATTACAGCACCCTGGATTTTATTCTTTCTCCAAAGGGTGATCACAGAGGTGCCTCTGGAATTGCTTTTTGGCTCAGCTTTGGGCACTGACTGGTCCATTCTGAAGCCACCTGAAACTGGCTCTCTCTGACACAGAGTCAACTCCTGATCTCCTCTTCCCTAAGGAAAACCTGTAGCCCCCTCCCTGCTAGCAAACCTGATCCACAGGGTCATTCAAGTGCCCAGGAATAGAGGAGGTCTTTGATCCCATTATTCCTCAGGCTGGTTAAACAAGACTTTGTCCTCTTCCTGTCCCTGACTGGAGGTTCTTTGTGTCAGAGCAGAGCTGGGCTGGACCTCAGCCGTGCTTTGCTCAAGAGCCTGCTGGGGTGGGGGCAGATGGCAATGGAAGAGTTGGGTTGGACTGGATGATCCTTGTGGGTCCCTTCCATCTCAGCATATTCTGTCATTCTGTGTTTGTTTGGGTTTGGTTTGGTTGTGTTTGGTCTTTTTCCCTCCTTTTGATTTTCCTTTCCTCTGACCCATGAGTTTTTTCTTCATTGTCTTGGGCCTTGCTGGGCACCTGATGGCAGGACAAGTTTATCCCACTCAGTCATCTTGACCACATTTTTTGTACAAGTCACCATTAACTAGAGGAGGTTTCTCACAGACTCGCTGCAACTTGGCCTCATCCACAAAGGAGTGGAAAGTGCATTTCATCCCATCACCCAGAGACATAATAAAGATGTTCCATAGGAATGGTCAAGGGCTGGTCCGTGATGGATGTCACCTGGGAGTTGCTGCCAAGAGGAATTTGTGCCATGACTTTTGACCCTCATCAGTCATTCAACTTCCCACCCACCACATGTTTCATTTGTCCAGTCCAGCTGTCACCAGTCTGGCTCCAAGGAGACCACAGGAGACCATGTCCAGGGCCTTGCTGAAGTCTGGGCACAGAACATCCCCTTCTTTTCCCTCCCACAGGGGTTCTGCAATCCCTGCCTTGTCCTTCCAATGCCTGGGAATGGCTGCAGGAGGGCTTGCCCTATCCCCTTCCCTGCTGAGCCTGAGCAGTCTGGAACTCTCCCAACCCTCCTTGCTGCCCTGTTTGCAGACTGCTTCCATGTCTGCCTTTGGCAAGGCCCCAGGAAGCTCTGGGATGGCTCTGGCCTTTCCAAGGGTTTGGGAGAGGTCTCCCAGTGACACTACCCAGCCTTGTCAATATCCCTGACACCAAAACCTTTTCTATTATCCCACAGTTCCAGTCTAGTGCTCAGGACACAACACATATTCTCATGGTTCTTCAGGAGAAAATTAGAAGTGATTTCATTATAGAGGTCAACGGGTGGAGCAGCCCAGTCTGGTCTGGCCCCACAGCAGTACCCAGCCCAGGCTCCAAAGCCACCCCAGGGTGCTCTGAGGAGGAAAGAGCCAGCCTGTGCTGGGAAGGCGGCTGGAGCTTGAGGGGGAGCTCTGAGCTGGTGGTCCCTGAGCAGCCTCCCAGCAGGGAGAAGCCCTTCAAGTGCTTGGAATGTGGGAAGAGCTTCAGGAAGAGCTCTCACCTGCTCAGACACCAGGACATGCACACTGGGGCACGTCCCTACACATGTGAGGAATGTGGGAAGAGGTTCAGCCAGAGCTACCACCTCTGCACCCACCAGCGCATCCACACCGGGGAACGGCCCTACACGTGTGAGGAATGTGGGAAGAGCTTCAACCGGAGCTTTCACCTTCGTTCCCACCAGCACATCCACACTGGAGAATGTCCTTACACGTGTAGGGAATGTGGGAAGAGCTTCAGTCACAGCTCCACCCTCCGCAAACACCATCGCATCCACACTGGGGAACGACCCTACAAGTGCCTGGATTGTGGGAAGAGGTTTCCAACCAGCGGGAATCTCTACAGGCACCATCGGACGCACACGGATGAGAGGCCCTTCCGCTGCACCGACTGCGGGAAGGGCTTCAACCGGAACTCCCATCTTGTCACCCACCGGCGCATCCACACTGGGGACAGGCCCTACAAGTGTGGGGAGTGTGGGAAGAGCTTCACCCAGATCGGTGTCTTGACCAAACACCAACGGACCCACCAGTAAGGGAAGCCCTACGAGTGCCCCGACTGCGGGAAGAGCTTTGGCCGCTGCTTCCACCCCGAATGAAGCCCCTGATGGGGAGGCAACCCCTGGAGTCCAGTGACTGTCAGTCCATCCCATTCGACCACAAAGGGCCAGTCCCCTTTCCCAGGGAGAGGTTCTGCCAACAGAACCCTTCTTGGGGGGTGTGTGGAGATTCCTGCCTTGGCTGGGGACCCCCCAAGGTCACTCCTGGAGTCTGAGAACAGAGATCTCCCCCAGAGCGTTGGTCTGGGGGAGTTCCATCCATCTCTAATTAAGAATTATTGCTTTTGTGCCAGCTTTAGTAGAATGGCTTCAACAGTTGCTTTAGTCTAGAGCACTGTCCTGTCTTATCCTGTACTCCTGGTAATTTTAGTGTTTGTATTGTGCAGTAAATAATTCTGATGAAGATCTTTTGTCTGATCATTTGTAACCCCAAATAAATTAATTTCAATCAATAGATCTGATTTGCCATCATTAAAACCTGGGGGACCAAAGTGTTGCAGTCACACCTCTCTAATTCCTCTAAACTGAAACTGTTGGAATAACCCAAGGCTGAGATTGGATCCAGCAGCTCCCAGCACCCCACAGAAATTGGAAGCTCAGGGGGGCCAGCCCCCTTTGCCAACCTGCCTGTGCCCAAAGACCCCCATGGGACCGTCAGACCCGCCAGACCACCCCCCCTTTTTCACCCTTCTCCCTAATCCTTCCACTTTTCCATTGTTCCCTGAATCCCCAATTTCCCCCCCCCCCCAACAGTTTAGGGGTCCCAACCACCACTTTTTGCCCCCTCTCCTGTGGGTGCTGAAGGAGAAAATGAGGCTGCACACACAGAGTTCCATTTCAGGACTTGTCCTCCCATCTTTCCGGCGTCCCCCTTTCATTGGGGTTCCTTTGGAAACAGCACCTGGTGTTTGTCTTTTAGTCCACTGGAATTCCCAGCATGGCCCCAAGGCAGGGCCCTGATCCCACACATTCCCCTCCCCTCATGTGCTGGCTGTGTTCAGCCACCAGAGAAAAACACAGGCTGCCATGCAGAGCGTTCCAAGTGGTTTCCACTTTGGCAAACAGCACTCTCTGGATGGAAAACACCAGTCAAGGCCAAAGCACTCCTTTTGGATCCTGATTAACTGAATGCAGCTGCTGCTGCCTTAACTTGTTCCCACAGAAATTATCAGGGTTCCTTTGCTTCCAGGAGGCCCCACATGTCCCAATGGCCCCTGGATTCCATGAGCTTCCACAGTCTCCAAAGGTTCCTTTTGTTCCATGAGGCCCTGCAGTCCCCAAATGCCCTTTGGATTCTCGGAGATTTCCCATTGTCCCAGGGTCCCTTGTGCTTCAGAAGCAGCTGCAGTGGGACAGTGGCCCCTTGGTTCCGTGAGCTCTGCAGTGTTCCAGGAATCCTTGGGTTCCAGGAGAGCCTGCAGTTTCACAAGGACCACTGGAATGCAGGAGGTTCTGCAGGGTCCCAATGGCCCCTGGATTCTGGGAGGTTCAGAAATATCTCCGGGCTCCCTTGGTTCCAGGAGGACACACATGTCACCAGGAACCCTTGGTTCCAGGAGGTTGGACAGTGTCCCAGAATTCCTTTGATTTCATGAGGCCCTGGATTGTCCCAATGGCCTCCTGATTCCATCAGCCCCCTCAGTGTCACAATGGTCCCTTGGTTCCATGAATTTCCATGATGTCCCAGGGTTCCTTTTTTTTCCTTGGGACCTGCAGTGTCACAATGGGCTCTGAATTCCAGGAGTTTTCCCAGGGTGACAGTGCTGCCTTGATTCCATGAGGTTGCCCAGTGTCCCAGGGCTCCTTTGGCACCAGAAAGCCCTGCAGTGTCACAATGGTCCTTGGTTCCATGAGGTTCCACCATGTCCTTGCTGGAACATGCTCTGAAATCTGGACAGGCTGGATCAATAAGGCCAAGTGTCAGGGCCTGCCCTTGGCTCCCAACCCCCTGGAACGCTCCAGGCTGGGGGCAGAGGGGCTGGAGAGCTGCTCAGCAGGAAGGGACTTGGGGGTGCTGCTTGACAGGGGCTGGATATGAGGCAGAGTGTGCCCAGGGGGGCAAGAAGGCCAAGGGCATGGTGGCCTTTGTGGAGAAGAGTGTGGCCAGCAGGAGCAGAGAACTGATTGCCCCTCTGTGCTGGGCACTGGGGAGGCCCCACCTGGAGTGCTGTGTCCAGTTCTGGCCCCTCAGTGCCAAAAGGCCCTGGAGGGGCTGGAGCATGTCCAGAGAAGGGAACGGAGCTGGGGAAGGCTCTGGAAAACATGTCTGCTGAGGGACGGCTGAGGGAACTGGGCTTGTTGAGTGTGGAGAAGGGGAGGCTCAGGGGGGACCTCATTGCTCTCTACAATGACCTGAAAGGAGGTTTTAGTGCGGCAGGGGTTGGTCTTCTCTGCCAAGGCTGTAGTGAAAGGTTGTGAGGGAATGGCCTTAAATTGCCTTGGGCAAGGTTCATATTAGATATTAAAGAAACCTTTTTCCCCTGAGAGAGTGTTCAGGCATTGGAACAAGTAGCCCAGGGAGGTGGTGGAGTCTCTGGAAGTGTTCAGGTGTGTGGTGGGTTGACCTTGGCTGGACACCAGGTGCCCTCCCAGCCGCTCTATCACTCCCCTTCCCAGCAGGTCAGGGGAGAGAGTAAGGTGGAAAAAAAAAAATTGGTAGTTTAAGACAGTTTATTTAAAGTAAAAGATAGCAGGGTTTGTTCTCTGCTTCCCATGAGCAGCCATGGTCGGCCACTCCCGAGGAGCAGGGCTTGGGTCCGCGGGACGGTTCCTCAGCAGGCAGCCATCAGACAATGAATGCCCCCCTCCTGCTCCCTGCCTCAGCTTTTAGAGCTGAGCTGACCTCCCATCGCTGCAATGTCCCTTGGCTCAGTTGGGCTCAGCTGGCCTACTTGGGTCCCCTGCCAGGCTCTTGCCCTCAGCTAAGGAAGGAATGTCCCAGTGTTGGTGCTGTGCTCAGCAGGGGCCAAAACACTGGGGTGTTCTCAACCCCCTTCCAGCTGCCAATGCCAAGCCCAGCCCTGGGAGGGCTGCTGTGGGGAACTGAACTGCAGCTCAGCCAGACCCAACCCAAATATCTATGGCACATATTCTATAGAATCCATCCTTAGGTGTTGTGTGATAGATCTATAAGATATTACAAATAATAAGCAATAATAAGGCAAGTGTCCTCCTTAGGGACACACACACATCCCCCCCCAAACTCCTGCCTGGGTTTGTTCCCTGGGGGTCTCTGCAGCAGCAAGCACAGCCCCACACTGACTGCTCTGGGCTGTGCAGGCATTTGTGGTTCTGCCTGTCTCACACACCCCCCAACCTTGGGATGGATCTGGATGTCACTGGATGTGATGTCACAGGGGAGATGTGATATCATGGGGAGGTGACAAGGGCCAAGAATGCACTCAGATTGGGTCTCAGCTGCATTACGTTTGTTCTGTCCAGCATTGCAGTAAATATTTCCTTAGAGTTGTTTACATTCCTCTGCAACTTCAGAGCTGCAACTGCTCAAATTCAAGACCTACCATCCGGTCATTTCCCACAGGGAGGTGTGATGTCATAGGGGAGATGTGATGGCACAGGGACGATGTGATGTCACAAGAGGACATGTCGTCACAGGGATTATATGATATCACGGGAGAGGTGTGATGTCATATGATGGATGTGACACCATAGGGCAGATGTGATGTCACAGGGGAGCTGTGATGTAGCTCTGCAGAGCCCTGACAGTGCCACTGCAATCCCAAGCTGCACTGCCCGGGTCAACCCTCAGCACAGCCAAGGCCACAACCCTTCCTGAAAGGTGTCCCTTCTGGGCAGGGCCAGGGGGACAAACCCCTCCATCTGTCCCTGCACATGTTGTGTCCAACTCTCATCCCCCACTTAGGGACAAAGTCAGGCTACATTGGGTGTTTAGCTTGGCATTTGCTTCACTCTTTTGTGCTTCCAACACACACACACCCCAGTGTGGGCAGAGTCTGGCCCCCCAGAGAACACAAGACCTGACTATTTGTGGCTCCCGCTGCAGGGGCTGGAACTTGGGCCACAATCTGTGCCAGGAGCAGAGAGGTCCCTCCCCACAGAAACTTCTTGGCAATGGAGTTCTTAAGAAAACGGGACAGGCTGTGGGGATCACTTGCAGGGCACAGTCAGGAACGTGTCTTGATCAACCTCCTGTTTAACAGGACCAGCTTTTCCATTCTCTTTTCTCTGTTTTCTCATGCTTGTTCCTCCAGTAACTATTGTGATCCTACCCTTGCTTTGGTTCTTTCCTAGACATCCCAGGACAAGTCTTGCCCAGTCCCCAAATCCCCTTTCTGTCTGCCCATCATGAGTCTCAGAGCCCGAGGCCAAATCCCCCATCCTCAGCTAAAGGGTCACCCCGAGAGGTTCTGCCTATGACCCACTTGCTTAAAGTTTCATACAGATACCTTGGAACTTCCTTTGAAACCTTGGAACTTCCTTGGAATTAATTTGTTACCTTTTGGGCTTAGAATGGCTTTTTCAAAAACATGGTAATTCATGTCTTCAACATGGACATACTTTGGAGAAGGAGTTTGGGATAGTAGACTCAAAGAATCACAGAATGATTTGTCTTGGAAGGGATACAAAAGCTCATGTGGTCCAAACTCCTGCACATAGGCAGCGACATCTTCACTAATTCAGGCTGTTCAAAGATCCTGACCTTGGAAAAATCCAGGGATGGGACATCCTCTTCTCTGGGAACCTGTTGCAGTTCTTGCCAGACCCATTGGCAAATATTTCCTCCTATTATCCAATAGAAAGCTCCCCTATTCCAGTTTAAATCCATTGCCCCATATTCTGCCAATACAGGCCTTGGTAAAACATATGACTGTGACTATCTTAGACTATGAGCACAATGTTTTCATCTGCAAACACCTTGGACAGTGCTCAGGGATGTCCCTACAAAAAGTTTGTCCCCATCTTTCTTAGAAGCCTCTGTGGTGGTGCATCCTCCCCCCATTCTGCTCAGGCCTGGTTGATGATCTCAGGAGCTCCTGACAAGCCTTGACCAAACCAGCTGAGCAATGAAGAGCCCCTGGACTGGACCAGGGGTGTGGTGAAGTGTCCCTGGACTGGACCAGGTGCTCCTGGATGATACAGGTGGGAACAATCCAGACTGGAACAGCTGGGGAACACAGGATAATCAGTCATCCCATGAAAACCTTGGAACATTCCCTGACTGAATCGCAGCCCAAATGGAACAGTTTGGATACAATTCCCAAATAGTTTGGAAACTCCAGTCATTCCTGACACCAGGATGGAAATTCAGCAGATAACTAAAGCCAGTCCCCTTGGGAGCCCACAACCAGTGGGGCTGAGGGAGGCCCTGGCAGCTCCCCAGCACCTCCCTCTCAGTGGGACACCTCTGGCAGCCTCTCCCAGCTCGGGAACCCTCCAGTTTCCAACACTCCAAAGACCCTCGCTGATGCCCAGGACAATTCTGATCCCCCTCCACAAACACTCCTCCAGCTGTGACCCTTGTCTGCTGGCAAACACAAAGGGATTTGGGGGAGTGTTTCCCTGACAACAAGGAGAATTTGGGAGAGAGGGATCTTTCCACCCCCAGCTCTTGATGTGTCCACACATCTCTGCCTGGGTGTGGGTGTGAATTGACTGTGGTGTGAAGGTTGTTATTGTTAATCTATAATTCAGTCACTGTTAAAATTGTAGCACATGCTATTGGATCACCTGATAACTGTTCAATTGGTCAATAATTAAGTGCTACTAATGTCTTTTGTCCCCTTATCTTTGGATCCAATTCCTTTGTGCCCTGACCCTCTTGCATCCCAAGGCTCTGTGGAAATCATTCCCTTTCATCAAAACATATATATTTTTCATGACTTTCACTTTAAAGTCATCCTCCTTAGCTAAACTACAAAACAACTCCAATTAGCTCTAGAAGTCTTGAAGACTTGAAGATAATTAAAGGAATGAAAATAATTTGCTTTTCAGTGTTTTAATGGGTCCCACAGTGTGTTTGGAGTTGCATCAGCTGTCAGTCCAAGATGGGCCATGTCAGAACTGGTGAGGTTGGGGGGTGAGGAGCAAGGTTGATCATCCAGGGTCAGTGTGGATCTCCTGAGGAGACACTCAGCCTCAAGATCACTTGGAAAACACCTCTATCACCTCTTCTCTGAACTACAAAATTATCCATCATTGAATTAAAAACAAAAAAAAGTACAAACTTGGAAGACTTGTTTTGAAATAGCCTGGAAGACAATTAAAGGAAGACAAAGAGATCCTGAGGGATTTCTGGAATTTAATGAGCCCCACGGTGTGTTTGCAGCCCAGCCCATGATCCTGAGGTACTGAGAGAAGATTGAAGCAGCTGCTGAAGAAGTCAGAAGCCAAAGTCCAAGTGCCTTGAAGCATTGCTGGGCCCCACAGAGGGCAGGCACTGCCAAAGCCTCCCCAGGGACTCCTTGGAGCAGCTCCTTGGAGGCCAGGAGTGCAGGCAGACAAAGGCTCTGGGCAGGCCCCTGCAATGCTGAGCAAAGCCTGCCTTGGTTTTGTGGAGCACAAAGGCCAAGGGCTGAGCCCCAGGCCCTGGCCCAGCAGATCCTGTCCCTCCCGGCTGGCTCAGGGCTCTTTGGGGGGCACTGGGATGGGAGGGGGAGGAACAACCAAGGCCCAAAACTGGGCAACCCCTGCCAGGCTGCTGAGGGAGGGGCGAGGCAGAACCCAAGGGCAGAACCTGCCAGGAAAGTGGCTTGTGGTGGCCTGAGTGGCAGAGGCAGCTGCCAGAGGCAAGGGGACAAAGGCCTGGGTGCCTTTGGGCCTTGCAGCCCTGCCAGAGCCCTTGGCCATCTCTCCTGCAGGCTGTCCTGCCCTGGCCCTGCTGCTGCTCTGGCCTTGCAGGCTGCACACACCCCTCCTGCTTTCCCACCCCCTCCCAGCAGCATTTCCAGACCCTCCCTGATGGCTCTGCACCAGCTCTGGCTGTTGCCATGTGCACTTGGCCTTCTGAACTTGGATCCTGCGCCCCTGTGCCACAGGACATCCCTGCCAGAGCCCAGGCCCTTCTCCTGGGGGTCACTGCAGAGCTGAGCAGATCCAGGTCACCTCCCATTCCTCTGCCAACCCCCTGGGCCTGCTCTGGGCCCTCCAGGTCCTTGCCCTGCTCCCAGGGGCTGTGGGGGTGCTGAATGGTCAGGGTTTGGGGTTTAGAGCTCATGGTGGGGATTAGGCAAAACTTTGGGAGGTTTGTTGTTCTGCTGGCAGTGTCTGGGTCATGATTAGGGGAAGAGGGTTTTGGGCTGGTTCAGGATTAAAGCTTGACTTTTCATACTGGTAATACAGATTTGGGATTGGGGTGGGCATTAGAGGATGAATAAGAGTCTGGAGTTCTGGGTTTGGGCTTTTTCTGCCTTGGAATTAGAGCAGTGGATTCCTTTTCAGTGGGAGGGACAGCAGTTTTGGGTACTGTTGGGGCTTGAGGTTACAAAGTGCAGAAAGGAATGTTTGCACAGTCAGTGTTTCAGCAACCTCAGCATTCCCTGAATCTGGTTTTACCTCATCAAAATCCTTCCTCTATCTGGCCAAGCCCCTCTTTCCTTCCCCAGTTATCTTATCCCTTTTGTCCCAGTTCCTCCCAACCTCCTGAGAACTTTCATCAGGATGGGCTCAGCTGTGTGATGATGCTGTGCAACCTCATGGAATCAAGGAGCCACCATTAACCTGCAGAACCTCATGGAATTACGGGGCCATTGTGACCCTGGGGAAAGCCATGGAATCAAGAGGCCACTGTGACACTCCAGGGCCCCGTGGAGCCAAAGGAACCCAGGGACAGTGGGCAACCTCCTGAAATAAAGGGGCCATTGTGACACTGCAGAAACCCATGGAATCAGGGGGCCATTGTGGCACTGCAGGACCTCCTGGAAACAAAGAAACCCTGGGCCACAGTGGAATTTCATGAAATCAAGAGGCCATTGTGACACTGGGGAACCTCATGGAACAAAAGGAACCCAGGCACACTGTGGAACTTCATGGAATCAAGGGGCAGTTGTGACACTACAGGGCCTTATGGATCCAAAAGAACAGAGGGAAACTGTGGAATCTCATGGAACCAAGGGACATGTGGGGCCTCATGCAACCAAAGGAACCCTGAGACATTTTGGAAGCTCATGGGAAAAAACGTCCATTGTGCCACTGCAGGGCCCCGTGGAAACAAAGCAACACAGGGACACTGAAATGTGGTAGAACCAAGGGGCCATTTTGACATGTGGGGCCTCATGGAAGAAAAAGAACCCTGAGACATTTTGGACCATCATGGAACCAAGGGGCCATTCTGACCCTGAGGAACCTCATGGACTCAAGGGGCCACTGTGACACTGCAGGGCCTCATGGAACCAAAGGAACCCTGAGACATCTCAGAGCCTTTGGCTGTGCTGGACAAGCTGGGAGGCAGAGCCAGCTGATGGTGCTCCCTGCCACTGACCACCTCCCACAGACGCTCCTGTGTGGCCATGGAGGGGGCTCAGAGGGGCCCTGCCTTGTTCCAGAGCTGGGACATGGCTTTGGGGGCTGATCTTGATCCACCTGTGGAAGTTCGCTGAGGTCAAGAGAAGTCACTTGCAAGAGTTTTCCCTGTACCTGCTGTGTCCCCTGGGCTTGCAGAGCTCTGTTTGCCACTTCACAGCAAGATTTAGTACTTGATCTCTGGTAACTCCACCCTGGGCAGGATTCTGCTCCAGGGCTCCATTCCCTGCTGACTGGATGGGACGGGCTGTCCCTGCAGATCCTCTGTGCTCTCCTGCACTTCCTGAGTTCCTACAGACAAGTCCTCACCTGCCATCAGAGCCCTCACAAGCTGCAGAGCCCCAGGCAGGTGACTTGGAGATCATTTGTCATCTCCATTGGCCATCGGCCACCAACACACAACATCTGACCCAGCCCTCAGTCCCTGCAGTCCCAGTGGGTCCCTGACCTCCCTGCACTGTCTCCATGGAGAAACAAGCAAAGCAACAAGACTTTTGAGAGTCTAATCCTTGGACTTCTTCTTGATACCAGTGTTGGGAAAAGACCTCAGCCTTCAGGAAGTGCCTGGAGGGGAACCCCTTTGCTGCTGGAACTGCTGTTGTGGAGCGCAGCCCTGTCCCAGCAGTGCCCAGGGCCTGTCCCTGCCTGTGCTCACAGGCCTGACCCACAGCAGGACAGTGACTGAGCTGCCAGAGCACTCAGGGCTTGGGCACGGACAGGAAAGGAGAGGGTGGGAGTGCAAAGAGAGTAGTTCTGAACAGACCCGGTGCTGGTGCTCCCTGGCAGTGCTGGGACTCTTTTCCCCTCCACATCTGCAAACATGGAAATGCCCTCCAGCTTCAGGGGAGGTCTTGGAGGAAGAATCTGGAAAAAAGAATTTGTGTCCTTTCTTATGCTCAGAGATTGTGATTCCCCATGTACAAACTAAGACAGGGAGGATGTTTGACAAATACCTTTTTGCACAAACTTTTATTTTGTTTAAATGTACACAAAGCATGACTCCTCATTTGTATATTTTGTTGGTGAAAAAAGAGGTAGAGAGTGAATTTGATGGGATGAAGAATAAAATTTCAGTGTTAATGACATGAACAGAGGGAAAAAAAAGGAAAGCCCCCCACCCCCACCACTATCAAAAGCTCTGGAAGGCAGGCTGGGCCCAAAATGTGTTACACAATGAGTGTTCTGCAGAAGAAAAGATGCAGTTTATTGCTCCTCAAAAAACACGTAGTCATCATTTTCCCTACTGCATCCTTGAGCTCCTGGTTCCTGAGGCTGTAGATGAGGGGGTTCAGTGATGGAGGCACCACCACATAGAGAACTGACACCACCAGGTCCAGGGACGGGGAGGAGATGGAGGGGGGCTTCAGGTAGGCAATTATGGCAGTGCTGACAAACAGGGAGACCACGGCCAGGTGAGGGAGGCACGTGGAAAAGGCTTTGTGCCGTCCCTGCTGAGAGGGGATCCTCAGCACAGCCCTGAAGATCTGCACATAGGAGAAAACAATGAAAACAAAACAACCAAATGCTAAAGAGATAGTAAACCAGAGAAGCCCAATTTCCCTGAGGTAGCCTGAGTGTGAGCAGGAGAGCTTGAGGATGTGTGGGATTTCACAGAAGAACTGGCCCAGGGCATTGCCCTGGCACAGGGGCAGGGAAAATGTATTGGATGTGTGAAGCAGAGCACTGAGAAACCCAGCAGCCCAGGCAGCTGCTGCCATGTGGGCACAAGCTCTGCTGCCCAGGAGGGTCCCGTAGTGCAGGGGTTTGCAGATGGCAACGTAGCGGTCGTAGCACATGATGGTGAGGAGGGAAAACTCTGCTCTAAGAAAGAAGACAAGCAGAAAGAGCTGTGCAGCACATCCGTGGTAGGAAATGGTTCTGGTGTCCCAGAGGGAATTGTGCATGGCTTTAGGGACAGTGGTGCAGATGGTGCCAAGGTCTGTGAGGGAGAGGTTGAGCAGGAAGAAGCCCATGGGGGTGTGCAGGTGGTGGTCACAGGCTACGGCGCTGAGGATGAGGCCGTTGGCCAGGAGGGCAGCCAGGGAGATGGCCAGGAAGAGCCAGAAGTGCAGGAGCTGCAGCTCCCGCCTGTCTGCAAATGCCAGGAGGAGGAACTGGGGCATGAAGCTGCTGTTGGACATTTGCAGCCTCTGGACATGGGGACCTGTTCAAGGAGGAAAGGACAGTGACTGTGCAGGGCAGACTTCTCTGAGAAAAGCCCTTTCTCAGAGGCCCATCCCTGCTCCTCAGCACTTCCCCTTTGACCATGTCCAGGTGACCTTCCTTCCCCTGGTTGCTGGAGCCCTGATTGCTGCTGGCCAAGTGCTCTGTGAGCAGCAGGACCTCAGCCTGCAGGACACTGGGCAGTCAGCCCTGCTCCCCCCAGTCAGTGCACAGGAACAGTAAGGGCAGGGCCAGTGCTGGGGGGTGAACTTTGACAAAGAATCTGCTCCTAAGGCACAGCAGCTTGTCAGCAACAGCACTGCCAGGGTGCAGGCAGGGGGATGGCAGAAGGCAGAGGGAGAGATTCTGCTGCACTCCGGGAGAACAGAGAGGTCTGTGAGGCAGGAGGATTGTCTGAGGCCTAGTGCAGAGTGAGGGGAGCTGCTCTGTCCCTCTGTCCTGTGCCAGCTGCCCTGCACTGGCACCTTTTTGAGACACAGCTCAAAGTTACACTCCTGTGTTCCCCTGGAGAGCAGAGGGACCCATGGCAGAGAAATTATCTCCCCCCTTTCCCAAAGTCAGGGAGAGTCAGCTCATTCCCAGCCTCCCAGAGCCCAGAGCCCCCCGGGACACAGAGAGCTGGGACACCTCCTTGCTGTGCTCAGCCCTGCACAGGAGGAGCCCCAGGGGCTGGGCCTGACTCTGCAGCTCAACCTGCCATTCCCAGAGAGCCTGTCAGCAATAGCAGGGGCACCTGAGCAAGGCAAGGAGAGAGACAGCCGGGCCCTGAGGAAAGGCTTTCCCTTCCCAGCCCTGCACAGCCCCTCCCAGACAGCCCCAGGGCAGGACAGTCCCCTCAGGCCCTGCTCAGCAGCAAATGGGCCCAGGGCAGCAGAGGTGCCCTCCATCCCTCGTGCTGCTCTGCCTGCCCAGGAGGTGCCTGAGGGCCCAGAGCCCCCGGGCTGAGGGCTGTGCTGGCTGGGAGGGGACACAAGAGCTGTGCTGCTCAGGGAAGGGGTCTGCACTGCAGGGCAGGGCCGGGAGGTGCCACATCTGCCCTGCAGCAGGGCTGCCCTCAGCATTCCCTCCCTCCCTGCCCGTGTCTCTGCTGCCTGGAGCTGTCCCAGCTGGGAGCTGGTCCTTGGGCCCAGTGGTCCTTCCCTGCCAGTGCTCCCAGAGCCCAGCTCAGCCCCTGAATGCACAGCTCAGCCCTGCAGCTGCTCGGGCTGTGCAGGGATTAAAGAAGAGCTCAGCCCAAGCCTGGGGGGAGTGGGAAGGTGCTGCTGGCTGGATCTGGAGGCTGGTGAGGGTGAGGGCACTGGCTGAGGGTCTCAGGAAACATCAGCATGATGGTTTAAGAGTCTCAGCCCTTGCTCTTAACTGTCCAGCTGAGTTTCCATTCCTACCAGGTTGAAAGAAAAGTAGAAGCACAGATTGATGAAAGCAGAGACTCAAGCAGGAAAATCTGGCCCTGAAGGTGCTCATGAAAAGTTGCATCAAAATGCCCTGGCCATGAGTTGGAGCTCCGAGCAGCCCTTGCCCAACCAGCATCCTCTCAACAGCAGAAGAAACCTGTCCTGCCCTGCCAAGAGTCACTCCTTCCACCCACAGCTTCACTCCACAGTGCTGTGGGAGCTCCCCAGGAAGAGTGAGAGGTGACCCCAGCAGTGACAGATCCCCTGCCCTGGCAAAGAGCCCTCTGGGCTGCAGGATCCTGCTCTGCAGGACAGCCCTGGGCACCCCTGGCTACACCCCCCCTTCACACCCTGCAACTGTCCCTGGAAGGAGCCATCCTGCCCTGTCCCTCTGATGGTGCCACAAAGAAGCCCTGCCCTGGAGCTCCTCCTGCTCCTCTGCAACAGAGAAACTGTGGGAGTCCTCCTAAAAGATCCTCCAGGCTGTGAATGTGCCAGCTTTGGGAGATTCCTCCAGGCACACAAGCAACATTGTCCTGCGTGCACAGACTTACCATGGAGAGGCTGTGAAAAATCTCTCCCCCACTGAAGGTTCAGTGCACTGTCTTTCCAATCCTGATTCCCTTTAACCTTTTCCTGCCTCGCTCCCTTCCCCTCGGTGCTGCAGGCAGTGCCCTCAGCCCTGCTGGGCTGTGCAGAGGAGCTGCTCCTGGGCAGAGCTGTCTCTTTGAAGCTCTTCTTGCTTGCCAGGAGCTCCCTGTGTGCCAGGAGCCCAGCCCAGCTCAGCAGCACAGCAACAGCCCCAGGCATTTCATGACCCTCCAGGGGGTTTGGTGTTGTTTACATGAGACTCAGTCCCTGAGAATAAGTTCAAACAACTTTTCAAGAAGTCAAAGTTAGATTGAAACACAAAATTTCTTGTAGTGCTAATGAGTCTCACTGAGGGACACAACTGAGAACGTGTCCCCAGGTTCCAGTTAGAGCAGAAAACTGCAGACAGTGATGACAAGGATGGACAAGCAAGGGAAAGGTGGCTCTGATGCTGAATAAACCTTGACTTGTTTTCTTAATCCAGAGGACCAAGGCCTGACCCTCAGCGCCCAGAAAGGGACATCCTGCCTCATTCCTCAGGGCTCTTCCTGGGGCACTGGGATGTGGGATGTGCAATGCCAAGGGCAGGACCATGGGGTGGCACCTGCCAGGCTGCTGAGCAGGGACAAGGAGGCCATGAGGCCCCAGGGCTGCAAGGGCCACTCCCCTCCTCCTGGCATCAGGGGCACAGACAGCAGCCATGGCCAAAGGCCTGCAGAAGGTGGCTGTGTCAGGGCCTTTCAGCTTCTCCCCCTCCCTGTCTCCTCTCCAGCCCAGGCTGTCCTACGGTGTCCATGCCCTGCCCCTTTCCCTGCAGGCTGTCGTCATCCCCCCGGCTGCCCCACCTGGCTGGCACCTTCCTGCACTGACATCTCTGCGTCCTCCCTGGCTCTTCCTGCACACACAAAGCCTTGGGCTCATCCAGACTCCTCCTGGGTGTCCTGTTCCAGCCCAGTGTTTTCCATGGAGTGAAATTCCTTTTTCCTCATGTCCACTCAGGACCTCCCCAGCTGCACTTGGCATTAATTCTTTCTTTCTCATGCTCTTTTCTGCTCTGACAAAAGGATCCACCATCTCTAAATCCTCCCTTCAAGCCCTCTCAGGGCTGTCCTGTACTGTCCTCAGTCTCCACACCATTGAGGCCACAGCTCCTTAGCCCCTCTCTAGTGCTCATGTGCTTGAGACATTTAAAGTCCATCTTGAGAGATTTCTGGACACTCACTAATGTTTTTGCAGATGAAAATATCATGCTCAAAGCCTAAGTAAATCACAGTTGCCATGACAACCAGCATGCATTCCCATTACTATGGTCAGTTACCATGGCAAATAGAATACATTCCCATTGCCACAGTCAGTTACCATGGCAACCATAATACATTGTCATTGCTGTGGTCGGTTACCATGGCAACCATAATTGCTACAGTCATTTACTGTGGCAACCACCACACATTCCCACTGTTATGGTCAGTTACCATGGCAAACAGCATATATTCTCATTGCCACGGTCAGTTACCACAGCAACTACCATACATTCCCATTGCTAAGGTCAGTTACCATGGCAACCATCACACATTCCCATTCCTACAGTCAGTTACCGTGGCAACGATCATACATTCCCATTGGTATGGTTGGTTACCATGGCAACCAGCATACAGTCCCATTGCCATGGTCAGTTACCATCATACAGGTAACCATCATGATGGTCAGGCAACCATCATACATTGCCATTGGTACAGTCAGTTACCTTGGCAACTATCATACATTCCCATTTCTACGGTCAGTTACTACAGCAACCATCATACTTCACACTGGTACAATCGGTTACCATGGCAACTGTCACACGTTCCCGTTCCTACAGTCAGTTACCATGGCAAATATCATACATTCTTGTTTGTACGGTCAGTTACCATGGCAACCATCACACATTCCTATTCCTACTGTCAGTTACCATAGCAAACATCATACATTGCCATTTCTACGGTCAGTTACCCTGGCACCCATCATACAGTCCCATTGCTACTGTCATTTACCATGGCAACCATCATACAGTCGCGTTGCTACGGTCGGTCACTATGGCAACCAGCATACAATCCAATTGCTACGGTCGGTTACCATGGAAACCATCATACATTCCCATTCCTACAGTCGGTTACCAAGGCAATGATTGTAAAGTCCCATTGCTATGGGCAGTTACCAAGGCAATCATCATACACTCCTGTTGCTATGGTCAGTTACCACGGAAACCACCATACATTCCCACTGTTACGGTCGGTTACTGTGGCAACCATCACACATCCCCATTGCTGTGGTCGGTTACCATGGCAACCATCATATGGCCCACTGAAACAATCACTTACCATGGCAACCATCATACAGCGGCGTTGCTATGATCAGTTAGCATGGCAACCATCTGAATTCCAGTTTCTATGGTCATTTACCATGGCAACCATCATACATTCCCGTTCCTACTGCCAGTTACCATGTCAACATCATACATTCCCATTGCTACATGCTACATTGCATCATTCATTCCCATTCCTATGGTCAGTTACCGTGGCAATCATCATAGTTCCCACTGCTATGGTCAGTTACTATGGCAACCAGCATACATTCCCATTCCCATGGTCAGTTACTATAAGAACCACCATATATTCCCATTGCTACAGCAGGTTACCATGGCCACCATCATACAATCACGTCGCTATAGTCGTTTACCATGGCAACTAACATACATTCCCGTTGCTACGGTCAGTTCCCACAGAAAACACCATACATTCCCATTGCTACAGTCAGTTACCATGGCAACCAACATACTTTCCACTGGTACAGTCCGTTACCATGGCAACCAGTATACATTGCCTTTTCTATAGTCAGTTACCATGGCAACCATCATTCATTCCCGTTGCTACAGTCAGTTACCATTGCAAACATCATACTTCCCACTGCTACGGTCAGATACCATGGCAAACAGCATACATTCCCATTGCTATGGTCTGTTACCATGGCAACCATCATTCATTCCAGTTGCTAGGGTCAGTTACCATAGCAAACATCACGCATTCCCCTTGCTACAGTCAGTTACCATGGCAACCAACATACTTTCCACTGGAACAGTCCGTTACCATGGTAACCAGCATACATTGTCGTTCCTATGGTCAGTTACCATGGCAACCATCATACTTCCCACTGTTACGGTCAGATACCATGGCAAACAGCATACATTCCCATTGCCATAGTTGGTTACCATGGTAACCATCATTCATTCCAGTTGCTAGGGTCACTTACCATGGCAAACATCACACATTCTCCTTGCTGCAGTCAGTTACCATGGTAACCATCACACATTTCCATTGCTTTGGTCTGTTACCATGGCAACCATCATTCATTCCAGTTGCTAGGGTCAGTTACCATGGCAAACATCATACATTCTTATTGCTATGGTTGGTTACCATGGCAACCAGCATACATTTTCATTGCTACGGTCAGTTACCACAGGAACCATAATACTTCCCGCTGGTACAGTCAGTTACCATGGCAACCATCATACAGTCTTATTGCTATGGTCAGTTACCATGGCAAGCATCACATATTTCCCACTGCAAAGGTCAGTTACCATGGAAACCATCATAGAGTCCCATTGCTATGGTCAGTTACTGTGGCAACCATCATAGATTGCTGTTGCTATGATCGGTTACCATGGCAACCATCATACACTCCCATTGCTATGGTTGGTTACCATGGCAACGAGCACACATTTTTCTTTCTACAGTCACTTACCATGGCAACCATCATGCATTCTTACTGCTATGGTCGGTTACCATGGAAACCAGCATAAATTCCCATTTCTACAGTCAGTTACCATGGTAACCATCATACTTCCCACTGCTACGGTCGTTTACCATTGTAACCATCATACATTCAAATTGCTACGGTCAGTTACCATGGCAACCATCATATTTCCCTTTGGTACAGTCTGTTACCATGGTAACCATCATACATTGCTGTTCCCATGGTCAGTTACCATGGTAACCATCATACATTCTCATTGCTATGGTTGGTTACCATGGCAACCAGCATACATTTCCATTGCTATAGTCAGTTATCATGGCAACCAGCATACATTTCCATTGCTATAGTCAGTTACCATGGCAACCAGCATACATTCCTATTGCTATGGTTAGTTTCTAAGGGAACCTCTTGGTTCCTCTTGGAGAGAAGCAGATGCAGATGACCCTCCCTGTTGTCCACCAACCTGCCAGCTGTGCTCTAAAGGCCTGTGTGCCAAGGGCTGTCTTGACCAAGACTCTGCAGAAACCTCTGGGACTCTTTGCATCCTGTCATGGTGCCTTTCCAGTGAATTCCAGGGTTATCAAAGCCAACTTGAATGGGATCTTTGTCTCACTCCACAAGGTCAACCAAACCACTCTCTCCTCTCACCCTCAACCAAAAAAGTTCACCCAAGTTGTTCATCCCCTAGAGCAGCTCCACAGGTCCAAGAAGCTCCTTCCCGCTGAGGACACCTCTCTCCTGCTCTTTCTCTCCTGTGTCTCCTTGGCCTTCTCTCCCAACCCATCACAGCCCTGCAACCTGGGAACTGTCTCAGCAGGCCTGGGCTGTTATTGCCTGCAAGTGGAATGAAGAGAGACTTGGGGCTGCAGCTCCTCCTGCCTGTGCCCCACACACAGGGCATTGGGGCCTGTCTGGCTGCAGCCCCTCAGCGGGGGCACCGGGGTAAGAACAGACTTGCAGTGGGGAAAGCTGCTCTGAAAGCCCCGAGAGCTGGGCTGTGCAGAGGCTTTGCTGACAATGGCCTTGGGGGTGGACGTGCTGGGACTCAGGCCCAGGGGGAAAATCCCAGGCCTGATCCCTGAGGAGATCAGCACATGCTGCTGAAATGCTGGGGGAGAGCAGAGCCAGCAGAGGGAGGGAACAAGTGTGGACAGCCTGGGCTGATGTGCTTTGGACTCGTGCCTGGCCCGGCCTTGGCTGGGCAGAGAAGGGACAGCCTTTGTGTCCCTGCAGGGCTGGGATTCACTCCCTGCCCCAAAGGCCCCCAATGTGTCTGAGAAGCCCTGGGTGGTGCCTGTCCCACAACTGCTGGGAATGGGGATGGGGTTCCTGCACAGGCCCTGTGCTGTCCATGGCAGCTGCTGCACTTGTGCTGCAGAGCCCTGGCACCTCCCCTGGCACTACAGGCCCCTCTTTGGCTGTTCAATCCAGGCTCTGCTGCCCTGAATTAGGTTTAGTAGTGAAGGGATGTCCAGGAGACAATGGCCATTGTACTCTGAGGACATATAGAAAATACCCTGATAAAGAACAGGAGAGAGACCTCTCTCCCTGTGCCACCTGACTCCATTTGGTCACCTGAACACCTCTAGGGGCTGCCCTGGACAGAAGGAACAGTGACAGGTTCCCCTGTCCTACATGTGGGCCCCTTCTGCCACTGAAGTTGGCCAAAGCAATGCCCCAGCAGCCTCCAAGAAGATCCCACAGCTGCTGCCCTGTCCCTAGGAACTGCTCCATTGGAGCCTGCAGTTCCCAGCAGGAATCTCAGTCACCTCTGGCCCCTCAGAAGGAACCAGGGCTTTGTGTCCCAGCAGGTCACTCCTGGCTTTGGTCTTCATTCATTGCCATGGGAGCTGGGACAAGGAGTCACCTGCAGGGGCCTGTTTTGGGCCCACTGAGCTGGGGCAGGAGGAATCCCAGCCCATGGGGGTTGTGGAGGGAGCTGAGTGTCCTTCTGGCCCCAGGTCTGCAGAGCCACAAGGAGACACCTCTGTTGACTCAGCTGAGTCCCTTCCCTCAGTGCAGGTGAAGGAGATCCCTCCTGGGCACTGTCTGGGTTTCCTGTCTAATGATGGGACATGAAAAGGGGACTCTTGGACTTAACTCTGTGTCTGTTGGAGAAATGACAGTGCTGAAAGAAGTGTCTGTGCCCAGCTGAGAGAAGGCACATCATTATTTCCTTCAGTTGTGTGCCAGCAGGTTCCCCTGGAGCCCCAGGGACAGCTGGAGGGAGCCCAGAGGGGCAGAGAAAGGGCTGCCTGGGGCTGTTGCTGTGCTGCTGAGCTGGGCCGGGCTCCTGGCACACAGGGAGCTCCTGGCAAGCAAGAAGAGCTTCAAAGAGACAGCTCTGCTGGTGAGCAGCTCCTCTGCACAGCCCAGCTGGGCTGAGGGCACTGCCTGCAGCACCCAGGGCACAGGAGAGAAGGCAGAGAGATGAGAGGCAGCCTGGGCTGGGAGGTGACTGAGCTCTCACTATGGGAGAAACCTTCCCAGGATTTGAAGGAAGAATTCTCTGGCTGTAGGAAAGTTCAGCTTGCCTTCCTGGAGGCATCTCCTAAAGCTGGCACATCCCACAGCTTCCAGGATCTTTCAGCAGGACTCTCCCAGTTGCTGCAGTGCAGGGGAAGTGGCCATATGGCAGAGCAGGGCAGGAGCTGCAGGCAGCAAGGGCAGAGAGGAGAAGGGAGCAGGAGGTTCAAGGGATCCTGGGTGGGAGGACAGGGCAGAGCTGCTCAGGGCAGGAACCTTGCCAGCCCTTTGCCACGGTCAGGCTGTGGCTGCAGAGCAGTGCAGGTGAGTTCCTGCAAGTGCCTCTCCCAGCTGCCAAATGGCAGCAGTGGCAGGAGCTGTCAGGATGGCTCTGCTGGATTTGCTGGGGTGCAGCAGGAGAAGCTGCTGCAGAGCAGGACTTGCTGCTGCCCCCTCAGAGGCCCAGGGCCAGAAGGTTCCCTGTGCCAGGGCTGGCTGTGGGGTGGGAAGGTGGGGGTGCAGCCAGGGGTGCCCAGGGCTGTGGGGCAGAGCAGGGTCCTGCCCCCCAGGGCTCTGTGTGCTGGGGCAGGGACTCTGCTGCCTGCCAGGGTCAGCTCTCAGCCCGGCCAAGGAGCTGCCACGGCCCTGCAGGGAGAAGGGGTGGGTGGAAGGAGTGACCCCTCCGGGCAGGGCAGGGCTGGGCAGGGCCCTTCAGCTGCAGGCTCAGGGCTCCTCACAGCTTCAGCTCCACCTCCTCCATTTCCAGGGCCCTTCTCAGGAAGCACATCCCCCCAGAACACCTCCCCCTTCCCAGCCACCGCAGGCTGTCTGGGATCTGCTCTGCAGCCCCTGCCCAGGCAGAGCTGCCCCTGGGCACTGGGCTGGGGATGGCTCTGGCAGCACTGGCAGGGAGCTGAGCTGGGCACAGGCAGGGGCTGCTGGCAGGAACAGCTCCTCACCCAGAGACAGGCAGGCAGGGAGAGGGAGCTGCTGCCACAAGGGCTGGGCAGGGGGATGGGGGCCCCTCCCTGCTGTCCCTGTGGCACAGACCCCTTCCCTGAGCAGCTCCTGCCTGGGCTCCTTTCCCAGCCTAAGCAGAGCCTGTGCCCTCAGGCCCACGGGGGCTGGGCTGTGCATTGCCCTGCAGCAGCCAGAGCCCAGGCAAGGACAGGCCCTGATTTCCAGCTGTCTCTCTGTGTCCCTCCTCCCTTGGCAGCAGCACTGTGGCATTTCCCTGCCATCCCCTGCTGCCTGGGCTCTCCTTGTTCTCACCAGTGGCTTTTCTGAGCCACTGTGGGGTTTGGGGGGGCAGATTCCTGTCCAGACACAAACCCTTTGGGTGCTGCTGTGGGGATGTGTCTGTGGGAGCCAAGTGCCCAAGTGCCCTCCAGGCACCTTCAGGGTCTTCAGCTGTTTGCCTGGGTGTCCTGCAGGGCTGCAGGTGCCCTCCAGAAGGGCACAGCTCTGCCATAGGATCTCTGTGCTGCACAGGATCCCCATGGAGAAAACTTCTCAGTGCTAAATCCATGGAAATGCTCTGGGCAGCTGTACTTGGGAGCTGCAATGGTCCCTCTGTGAGGCAGTCTGGAAGGAGTAAGATGAGATCCTAATCAGGCATCCTGAGGAAAGGCAAGGATTCTGTCAATGTGCTCTTTGAACCAGGATTCCTCTGCTCCCAGAAGTGCCTTGTTTCTTTTTTAAGGGAATTCCTAAGGGCCATCCCTCTTCAGCTCCAAGCTGCCAGCCAGGGGCAGCTGTGAACAGCAAAGATGGCCAGCTCTTGTCTCTGCACCAAGAGACCATCCCTTTGCCTCTCAGGACTCACAAGATTTCCCTTGGAGCACATCAGAAATGTCAGAGATTTCAACCATCCAAACTCACTTCTGGCAAGAGGAACTGGAATAAAATCAAGTCCCCCAAATCCCCTCCCTCTGTTCTGCCCTTGGGCAAACTGTGACCAGCAGTTCTGGAAACACTTTGATGCATCACAAGTGCATTTAATTGGAGGTCACCCTGTGCTCCAAGTTGCCTCTCACTGCACAGCAAGAAGGATTCCTTGGAAGCCCATTCCAGGGTCCCTGCTCTCAGTGCCCCCTTCAGCCAGCAAAACCCAGAGCTCAGGGAGAGGGATGCAGAGAGATCTTCCTGAAAAGAGGCCCTGAATGTTGAATTGCTATGAGACATGCAAGATGTTTTACTGATTGAGTCTGGCCTAATTCAGTTCTGTCTTTATTCTCCTCAACAGAAAACAATAACCAGAGGCAGCAAATGTCCAACAGCAGCTCCCTCACCCAGTTCCTCCTCCTGGCATTCGCAGACAGGCGGGAGCTGCAGCTCCTGCACTTCTGGCTCTTCCTGGCCATCTCCCTGGCTGCCCTCCTGGCCAACGGCCTCATCCTCAGCGCCGTAGCCTGGGACCACCACCTGCACACCCCCATGGGCTTCTTCCTGCTCAACCTCTCCCTCACAGACCTGGGCTGCACCTGCACCACTGTCCCCAAAGCCATGCACAATTCCCTCTGGGGCACCACAACCATCTCCTACATGGGATGTGCTGCACAACTCTTTTTCTTTGCCTTCTTCATCTCAGCAGAGTTTTCCCTCCTCACCATCATGTGCTACGACCGCTACGTTGCCATCTGCAAACCCCTGCACTACGGGACCCTCCTGGGCAGCAGAGCTTGTGCCCACATGGCAGCAGCTGCCTGGGCCACTGGGTTTCTCAGTGCTCTGCTGCACACAGCCAACACATTTTCCCTGCCCTTGTGCCAGGGCAATGCCCTGGGCCAGTTCTTCTGTGAAATCCCACACATCCTCAAGCTCTCCTGCTCACACTCAGGCTACCTCAGGGAACTTGGGCTTATTGTGTTTAGTGCCTGTCTAATATTTGGTGGTTTTGTTTTCATTGTTTTCTCCTATGTGCAGATCTTCAGGGCTGTGCTGAGGATCCCCTCTCAGCAGGGACGGCACAAAGCCTTTTCCACGTGCCTCCCTCACCTGGCTGTGGTCTCCCTGTTTATCAGCACCTTATTCTTTGCCCACCTGAAGCCCCCTTCCATCTCCTCCCCATCCCTGGATCTTATTGTGTCACTCATGTACTCAGTGGTGTCTCCAACACTGAACCCCTGCATCTACAGCCTGAGGAACCAGGAGCTCAAGGATGCCCTGAGGAAACTGATAACTGAGTGTTTTTCAGAAGCAATAAACTCTCCTTCTTCTCCATGTTATGTACCTCATTAAAGGCCAATCCTTTTATGGACTTCATTAAAGGTCCACCATATCTTCTCTATGTTTTTACTCCTGGTAGGGGTGTTATTTTTGTGAGAATTTGTTCACACCATAAAATCTTTATATATATAAAGATATATGTAAAAAAGTATATCTATATAAACACCATTTTCAATTCAGTGTTTGCCTTTCTAGCCTGGCCCAGAGGCTGTACAAATTGGGAATTGTACTCACTGTGTGCTTCAACCAAATAAAGAACTCTGCAATGACTTGTTTGCCTGACATCTTTCCTCTCTGACTTCTCTGCAGCTGCAGGGTCGGGGCCTCTGTGCAGAGCTGGGCCAGAAAAGAGTCCCAGCAGAGCAGCACTGCCAGGGAGCAGCAGCCCTTCTCCTGCCTGGCCTCCTCTCCCTTCCCTTCCACACTGTCCTGCAGAGCCCTGTGTTGTTGGAGGCCTCAGTGCTCTGGCAGTCGGTCCCAGTCCTGCTGCAGGACTGTCCAGGGACTGCAGGCAGGGACAGCCACGGGCACTGCTGGCACAGAGCTGACCTCTGCAGCAGCACTGCCATCCTGCAGGGGCATCTCCTCAGGCCAGGGCCTCAAAGCTTCCATCTGCTTTCCACTTTGCTCTCCAGGATGTGCCCAACACAACGCCCTGCAGAGGAAAACAGCAGTGACCAGCACAAGGGGGGGAGTGCTCAGGGTGGGGGCACCCAGCAGTGCCCTGGCACAGCCAGCGCCGCTCCCAGCACTGGCCTCTCACCCCAGGCCATTGGGCTTGTTCTTCCCTCCAAGGAGGGACATAAGTGACCAGCTCAGGAGCCCATGTTTGCACTGCATGCACAAGACATGCCCATGTGTCACGGCTTGGGGCTGGGGGGTGGAAGGCTTAGACAAAGTTGATGGCAGAAGCCGTCTCGTTGAGCTACGAGGTGCAGAAAGGACCCCCTTGCTTTCTAAATTCCTTCTCAGAGAGGAGCCTGGCTGTGGCTGGATCCAATCTCAGGCTCAGATTTTGGTTTCAACTGAAGGAATTCTAGAGGTGTGATTCAATCACTTTGTCCTGCAGGTTTTAGTGATGGCAAATCAGAAATATTTCAATAAAATTAATTATTTATTATGACAAATGAACAGATAAATGATCAGACAAGTGAACAGATGAAGGACCTCAATCAGAATTATTTCCTGCACAGTATAAAAGCCAAAAACTTTTAGAGGTATAGTGTAAGATAGGACAGTGCAGTCTATCAAAGTTATTCTATTATAGCAATTGGATCAAAGCCAGCAAAAAGAAACAATCCTGAAGCAGAGATTAAGGTAACTCACCCCATAACAACACGGGGTAGTTCTCTCTCTTTTACTTAACCCCTGGGCAGTGACAATGAAGAGCTGTCCCTGCTTCATGGCAGAAGCTCCACACACTTCAAGGAAGTCTGTGGAAGAATCTGCCCCATGACAGTTGGACGGGGCTTTTACAGTTATCAAGGGTTTGACTGCCAGACATATTTGCAGACCAGGGAGCAGCTTATCTGTCAAATCCTGCTTCAGAAAGCAGGGTGTATGTTTGAAGTTTCATGAAGCATTTTGGATTTAGCATAATTCAACATTAAAAACAGCACCTTGACACCAGCAGTAACTCACCACAGAGAGTGTGCATTGTTTGCATTCTCTGACCAATTTTTAGGTATTATCACAGCAGAGCATCTTGCCAGAAACAGCCCCTTGATTCCATGAGGTTGCAAAAACTCTGACGGTTCCTTTGGTTCCATGATGCCCTGCAGTGTCACAATGGTTCCTTGAGTCCACGATGTTCCAAAATATCCCAGGGTTCCCTTGGCTCCAAGAGGCTCCCCAGTGTCCCACCGGCCCCTGGATTCCAGCAGGCCCTGCAGTGTCCCAATGGCCACTCGGTTCCACGAGCCACAGCGGCTGCCGCCGGCGTCTGTGCCCGGAGCCGCCGCTCCCACGGGGCTGCCGCACTCACCGCCGGGGTTGCCGCTCGCGCAGCCGCCGCTCTGCCCCGGCTGCACCGGGACCCGGCACCGCCTCGGGCCTGCGCTGCCGCCTCAGCGGCCACAGGGACACAGGGATGGGGGACCTTTGCTCTGACACTGATGGGGCCTGGCTTTGTTCTGCTGGGCTCTGGGCTTTAGGGAAATTGCTGTTCATTGTCATGCTCCACTGGAACAGCTCCTGAATTCCAAAGGTTTCCTAATCCAGGGGAGAGGTTTCTATGGCATCGGAGGTGCCGCCCCTTGGGACACATTGTCAAGAAATCATCCAGCTGACTTGGATGAGTGTAAGAGCAGTTGGGGAACACAGGATAAGGAGTCATCTCCTGAAAACCTTGGAACATTCCCTGACTGAATCAGAACCCAAATGGAACAGTTTGGATCCAATTCCCAAATAGTTTGGAAACTCCAGTCATTCCTGACACCAGGATGGAAATTCAGCAGATAACTAAAGCCAGTCACCTTGGCAGCCCACAACCAGCGGGGCTGAGGGAGGCCCTGGCAGCTCCCCAGCACCTCCCTCTCAGTGGGACACCTCTGGCAGCCTCTCCCAGCTCAGGAACCCTCCAGTTTGTGACACTCCAAAGACCCTCGCTGGTGCCCAGGACAATTCTGATCCCCCTCAACAAACACTCCTCCAGCTGGGACCCTTGTCTGGTGGGAAACACAAAGGGATTTGGGGGAGTGTTTCCCTGACAACAAGGAGAATTTGGGAGAGGGACCTTTCCACCCCCAGCAATTGATGTGTCCACACATCTCTGCCTGGGTGTGGGTGTGAATTGACTGTGGTGGGAATATTGTTCTTGTGAATCTATAATTCAGTCACTGTTAAAAGTGTGGCAAATGCTATTGAATCACTTGAAAACTGCTCAAGTGGTCAATGATTAAGTGCTACTAAACTCTTTTGCCCCCTTATCTTTGTGTCTGAATCCTTTGCACCCTGACCCTCTTGCATCCCAAGGCCCTGTGTAAATCATTCTCTTTCATAAAAATATATATTTTTTGTGATGTCCACTTTAAAATCTTCCTCCTTAGCTAAACTACAAAACAACTCCAACTAGTTGTTGATGTCTTGAAGACAATTAAAGAAAGAAAAATAATTTGTTTGTCAGTGTTTTAATGAGTCCCACAGTGTGTTTGGAGCTGCATCAGCTGTCAGTCCAAGATGGGCCATGTCAGAACTGGTAAGATTGGGGGGTGAGGAGCAAGGTTGATCATCCAGGGTCAGTGTGGATCTCCTGAGGAGACACTCAGCATCAAGATCACTTGGAGAACACCTCTATCACCTCTCCTCTGAACTAAAAAATATCCATAATTGAATTAAAACAAAAAAAGCACAAACTCTGAAGACTTGTTTTGAAATTGCTTTGAAGACAATTAAAGGAAAACAAAGAGATCATGAGGGATTTCTGGAATTTAATGAGCCCCACGGTGTGTTTGCAGCCCAGCCCATGATCCTGAGGTGCTGAGAGAAGATTGAAGCAGCTGCTGAAGAAGTCAGAAGCCAAAGTCCAAGTGCCTTGAAGCATTGCTGGGCCCCACTGAGGGCAGGCACTGCCAAAGCCTCCCCAGGGACTCCTTGGAGCAGCTCCTTGGAGGCCAGGAGTGCAGGCAGACAAAGGCTCTGGGCAGGCCCCTGCAATGCTGAGCAAAGCCTGCCTTGGTTTTGTGGAGCACAAAGGCCAAGGCCTGAGCCCCAGGCCCTGGCCCAGCAGATCCTGTCCCTCCCGGCTGGCTCAGGGCTGTTTGGGGGGCACTGGGACGGGAGGGGGAGGAACAACAAAGGCCCAAAACTGGGCAACCCCTGCCAGGCTCCTGAGGGAGGGGCGAGGCAGAAACCAAGGGCAGAACCTGCCAGGAAAGTGGCTTGTGGTGGCCTGAGTGGCAGAGGCAGCTGCCAGAGGCAAGGGGACAAAGGCCTGGGTGCCTTTGGGCCTTGCAGCCCTGCCAGAGCCCTTGGCCATCTCTCCTGCAGGCTGTCCTGCCCTGGCCCTGCTGCTGCTCTGGCCTTGCAGGCTGCACACACCCCTCCTGCTTTCCCACCCCCTCCCGCTTTCCCACCCCCTCCCAGCAGCATTTCCAGACCCTCCCTGATGGCTCTGCACCAGCTCTGGCTGTTCCCTGGAACACAAAGCCATGGGCTGATCCTGACTCCCTCTGGGTGACCTCTTGCAGCACAAGGGTCCCTATTGAGTGATATTTCTTTTTCTTCACCTTCAGTCTGAACTTTGAATGCTACTCTTTGTGGAGATTTCATTCTATTTCCAATATGGAGAAAAGTTCCATCCTGTCAGATCTCCCCTAGGCCCTCTCCAATTCTTCCTCATTCCTCCAGAATGGGGAACCTCACAGACAGACAGACCAGTCCAGATGTGGTGACCCCAGGGCTGAGTCCAGGGGGGTGACAACTCCCTTGTCTGGGTGCCCACACTCCCCCTAAGGCAGCCCCATGTGCAGTTGGCCTTAAATCAAGGGGCCATTCTGATTCTTTGTAACGTCACGGAATCAAGTGGCACCGTGACACTGCAGGGCCTCATGGAACCAAAGGAATGCAGGGACACTGTGGAATCTCATGGAACCAAGGGGCCATTGTGACATGTGGAGTCTCTTTGGAACAAAAGGAACCCTGGGACATAGAGCCTCCTGGAACCAAGGGCCCACTGTGCCTCCCCAGAACTCCATGGAATCAAGCAGAGCCGCTGCCTCCCCCCCGCCGCCGCACGGACCGGAGTCGCCGGCTCTGCCCCGCTTGGACACCTCTGGAGTCAGCGTGTTCTTGGGCAGCACAACTTAGACCAGAGAGTTTCCCAGATTTTGCTTTGCCCCCTCTTTCCCATGGTTTAATTTTTGTTCTTTGTTCATTCGGGGGAAAAGGGAGAAGGGAGGCACATGTTGATCCCTGGTTTTGTCTGTTTACAAAAGGGAATTGGGGCAGGGGGGTGACAGTAGACAATTTCTCTCTCTGTTGTTGCTTTGAACTGTTCTATTGGTATTGCTGTTTTTGCTGCTATATTGTCAGTCAATTGCTATTTTTTTCACTTATATCTCCTTGTATTTTGTCTCCCTGTATTGGTGGGGAGTAAAAGGAGAGTGAATTCATTTTATTGGAGTTCCCTCCCCAATATGTGTCTTTAAACCAGTACAGGTTGCTCAAGGGCTCCCTGAACTTTGGCATCATCCACAAAGGACTTGAAAATGCATTTTGTCCCATTGCACAGAGAGATAATAAAGATGTTCTCCAGTGGTGTTCAAGGGCTGCTCACTGAGGGATTTCACCAGGAAGTTGCTGCCAAGAGGACTTTGTACCATGGATTTTATTTGACACTCTTCATTCAGCCAACTTCCCACCCACCACATCTTCCACTTCTTCAGTCCAGCTCTCCCCATTCTGGCCATAAGGAGATGACAGGAGAACACATCAAGGGCCTTGATAAAGTCTGGGCACAAAACATCCCTTTCTTTTCCCTCCCACAGGGGTTCTGCAATCCCTGCCTTGTCCTTCCCATGCCTGGCAGTGGCTGCAGGAGGACTTGCCGAATCCCCTTCCCTGCTCTGCCAACCCTCCTTGCTGCCCTGTTTGCAGACTGGTTCCATGTCTGCCTTTGCCAAGGCCCCAGGAAGCTCTGGGATGGCTCTGGCCTTTCCAAGGGTTTGGGAGAGGTCTCCCAGTGACACTGCCCAGCCTTCTCAATATCCCTGACACCAAAACCTTTTCTATATCCCACACTTCCAGAGGAGTGCCCAGGACACAACACAGGTTGTCCTGGTGGTTCTGGAGAATTGGAAGAGATTTCTTCCTTGAGGCCAACCCCTCCAATTGGATTTGAGTGCAGCTGAAAGGTTTCCTCAGCATTTTCCCCAGTGCCTCCCTGCCCTGAAGGTTTCTGGCCCTCAGGCTGGAGCTGAGGGGGTTGGGCAGGTGCCTGAGGAGGGGGTAGAACAAGGGCTGTGTCCAACTGTGCCAGGAGGGCTGTGCTGGGCAAGGATGAGGAGGCTGCAGAAAACAGTGGCACTGGGGAGGTGAGAGGAGCAGGTGGAGAGACCTTGTGCCTGCCCACGCTGGGCAGGAGCTGCCCCAGGATGGCAACTCTGAAGCACTCCCAGGATGTCCCTGTGAACAGGAGGGGAAGACTGGATCTGAAAATGAAACCTGGAAAGCAGAGAGCAGGAGTGTCATGGTGTCACTGCAGGAGAGTTCCAGCCCTGGAGCAAGGTCACAGAAGAAGTGACCCAGTCCATGCAGTGGCCTCAGAAGATCCCACAGCATCCTGGAGATGCTGGAAGGGAACCCAGCTCTGCTTCACAAGTTCCCAGGGCCTGTCCCTGCCTGTGCTCCAAGGGCTTCCACCCCCCAGGACTGTGCTCAGAGAGCACTCAGGCCTTACAGCGAGAAAGGGGCTCAGGAGGACAGTGTGGGAGTGGCAAGAGAGCAGCTCTGCAAAGACCAAGCCCTGCTGCTCCCTGGCAGTGCTGCTGGGCTGGGATTATTGTCCCCTTCCTCTTTGCAAATACACCCTGTCCTGCACTGTACTGTCCTTTAGGAACATCTAAGAAGAAGGGTCTTGGAGGAAGAAGACACTGCAGGGTCCTTTATTTTGTTTAAATAGTCAGAGAGCACAATTCATCATTTATATAGTCTCAGTGTCAAAGTCAAAAGATGGACACTAAATTAGAAGGCAGATGCATAATAATATTTAATTGCACAGAAAATTTATTACAAGTAGAATGTGATGACCTGCAAGAAAAACCTGAGCAGGAAGGCTGGGTCATTATAGAGTCCCATTCTGAATGCTACACACCAGAAAACCAGAACTTTATTGCTCCTGAAAAGCATCCAGTCATCATTTTTCTCAGGGCATCCTTGAGCTGCTGGTTCCTGAGGCTGTAGATGAAGGGGTTTAGTGCAGGAGGCACCACCGAGTATAGAACTGACAGGGCCAGATCCAGGGATGTGGAGGAGATGGAGGGGGGTTTGAGGTTGGAAAATGTGCCAGTGCTGATAACAATAGAGACCACAGTCAGGTGAGGGAGGCACGTGGAAAAGGCTTTGTGCTGTCCCTGCTGAGAGGGGATCCTCAGCACAGCCCTGATGATCTGCACATAGGAGAAAACCATGAAAATGAAACAACCAAGTCCTAAACAGACACTAATCACAATGAGCCCAATTTCCCTGAGGTAGCCTGAGTGTGAGCAGGAGAGCTTGAAGATGTGTGGGATTTCACAGAAGAACTGGCCCAGGGCATTGCCCTGGCACAGGGGCAGGGAAAATGTATTGGCTGTGTGCAGCAGAGCACTGAGAAACCCAGTGGCCCAGGCAGCTGCTGCCATGTGGGCACAAGCTCTGCTGCCCAGGAGGGTCCCGTAGTGCAGGGGTTTGCAGATGGCAACGTAGCGGTCGTAGCACATGATGGTGAGGAGGAAATACTCTGCTGACATGAAGAACAGAAAGAAAAATACCTGTGCAGCACATCCTGCGTAGGAGATGGTTGTGGTGCCCCAGAGGGAATTGTGCATGGTTTTGGGGACAGTGGTGCAGATGCAGCCCAGGTCTGTGAGGGAGAGGTTGAGCAGGAAGAAGCCCATGGGGGTGTGCAGGTGGTGGTCCCAGGCTACGGCGCTGAGGATGAGGCCGTTGGCCAGGAGGGCAGCCAGGGAGATGGCCAGGAAGAGCCAGAAGTGCAGGAGCTGCAGCTCCCGCCTGTCTGAGAATGCCAGGAGGAGGAACTGGGTGAGGGAGCTGCTGTTGGACATTTGCTGTTCGTTAGCACAGGGTCTGTTCAGAAAAGGAAAAGTTAGGGAACAATTAGGAGATACCCCTCTCAGCAGAGATACTCGATCTTTCATAGTAATCCCCCCAAAATAATTATATTTCCCTTATGCTGGCTCAGAGTGGTGTGAGCAGCAAGAATTCTTCCCATGTGCTGCCAAGGGCTCAGCTTTGCTCTGCTGCAGTGCAACATGGAGCTGGTTTGTGACAGCTCTGATGATCACAGGGGATGTCAGATGTAACTTACCTTTAATGGAAAAGCTCCATTTCTGACCCCCCTAATCACAAGAGTGTGGACTGCAGAACAGAGGCTTCTATTGTCTTTAGAATAATTCTTCTGTTAGATATGTTCCACCATTAAATCTGCAGAGTGTTCTTTTTAGGAGTAAAAATTCTCATTTTTATTGCTGAAAATGTAAAGAATCTTTAGAAAAGACAAGAGACAAAAGGACTCAGCTCTCTGTGGTTTCAAGCAGAGCCAGGAGAGTTGCAGAGTTCTTTAGCCTGTTTCCCATCTGCCCTGCTCTTTACCTTGTGCTGCATTCACTTTGATTTCACACAAACAAATATTAAAAAACACACCCACAAATACATGTGCAGTGATGAGAGCAGGACAATGTTGTTTCCAAGGTCAGCTCTGTGAAGTGTCCCCTGTGCCAGCCCAGAGGTGCAGCTGTGCTGGACAGAGCAGGACAGGAGCCCTCCTGCAGAGAAGCCAAGGGTTGGTACAGGAGAGTGCCCACCCTCAGGGAAGGCTCAGCACTGCCCAGGATCCTGTGCTCATTTCTGATCCTGCCTGAAATATTCATCTCCGAGAGGAAAACAGTTTGAATTTCAGTGCAGCCTCCTGAACTGAGAGAACAATGTCTATGCTACAATGCCTAAGCAGGAAACTACCAGCAAAACTAACTCCTTTCCTGTAGCCCCTGCCTTTTGTGAGCTTTGCAAAAAATTCTGCATTAAATATGGTGTAGTGGTCTGGAGGTCTGAGCAGGTCTGACCCTGCAACAGCAAGACATGGAAAAAGTCCTCCCTCAGCTGCCAGGTTTGCTCCTTGCCCACAGCCCTTCTGCCCCAGCCCTGGCAGCAGCTCCCCGGGCCGGCTGAGAGCTGCCCCTGGCAGGCAGCAGAGTCCCTGCCCAGCACAGCACCCTGGGCTGCAGGACCCTGCTCTGCCCCACAGCCCTGGGCACCCCTGGCTGCACCCCCGGCTTCACAGCTCTTCCAAAGTGCCCCAAAACAGCCCCTGCTCACCCATCCCATCAGCTGGGGCTAGGACAGCTTTAGGAGATGCCTCCAGGAGCTGCCCCTGCACTGCCCTGCAGGCACAGACTCACCGTGTGCAGCCCTGCCAAGATTCCTCCTGCAGGGAGCTCTCAGCCCTCCTGCCAGTGCTGAGCCCCTTGAAGCTCTGTGTGTGCCCTGCTGGTGTCCCTGAGCTGCCCTGGCAGTGCCCTCAGCCCTGCTGGGCTGTGCAGAGGAGCTGCTCAGCAGCAGAGCTGTCTCTTTGAAGCTCTTCTTGCTTGCCAGGAGCTCCCTGTGTGCCAGGAGCCCGGCCCAGCTCAGCAGCACAGCAACAGCCCCAGGCATTTCATGACCCTCGGGGGGATTGGTGTTGTTTACATGAGACTCAGTCCCTGAGAGGAAGTTCAAACAACTTCTCAAGAAGTCAAAGTGAGATTGAAACACTGAAGTTTCTTGCAGTGCTAATGAGTCTCACTGAGGGACACAACTGAGAACGTGTCCCCAGGTTCCAGATAGAGCAGAAAACTGCAGACAGTGATGACAAGGATGGACAAGCAAGGGAAAGGTGGCTCTAATGCTGAATAAACCTTGACTTGTTTCCTTAATCCAGAGGACCAAGCCCTGACCCCCAGCCCCTGGGAAGGCAGATCCTGTCCCTGCCTCATTCCTCAGGGCTCTTCCTGGGGCACTGGGATGTGGGATGTGCAATGCCAAGGGCAGGACCATGGGGTGGCACCTGCCAGGCTGCTGAGCAGGGACAAGGAAGCCATGAGGCCCCAGGGCTGCAAGGGGCACTCCCCTCCTCCTGGCATCAGGGGCACAGACAGCAGCCCTGGCCAAAGGCCTGCAGAAGGTGGCTGTGTCAGGGCCTTTCAGCTTCTCCCCCTCCCTGTCTCCTCTCCAGCCCAGGCTGTCCTACGGTGTCCATGCCCTGCCCCTTTCCCTGCAGGCTGTCGTCATCCCCCCGGCTGCCCCACCTGGCTGGCACCTTCCTGCACTGACATCTCTGCGTCCTCCCTGGCTCTTCCTGGGCACACAAAGCCTTGGGCTCATCCAGACTCTTTCTGGGTGACGTGTTCCAGCACAGCATTTTCCATGGAGTGAAATTCCTTTTTCCTCATGTGTACCAGGGTGAATTTATGCTGATACTTTTGGTCTGTGTTTGGCCCTGCCACTTGTGAAAGCTTTGCTCTTTCCCTGGCAAGTTATGGGAAAACAAGCACTGATAAGCGGGAAAGTTGTCCTTGAGAGCTTTTTGTATAAACTGTTTAAATTGGTGTTCTGTGATTGGTTACTTTTCCGTCAAGGGCATTTGGAGGAGAAAGTGATGATTAAGTGAGGAAGGCTTGACCCCAGACTCAATTAAGGTAGACCCCCAAAACACTCTGCGCATGCGTGTGTGGATTTCCAACGTTCTCACGCGTGCGCAGAAGAGATGCACTGACATAACCGGGGGTGGGACTGAGGGCCTCGGGCTGGGCAGTGCTGGCCACACCTGGGGAGGTTGTGGTCTCTCAATTAATTGTTTAAAAAGCAGATAGTGCTTCCTTGGCGAGAGCTAGTTTACTTCAAGGACAACGTTGCCTTTTGGCGCTTACCAGCTTGTTAACTTACTGACTCTCCGAGGATGCTGCTCCTGCTGTGGGTAATTATAGGTATGCTAGGTTGGTAAGATAACTTTATGGGCAACAGCTGGGTAACTGGGGAGATCGTGCTGGGGGCTTATTCCTCTCCTCGTTCCTCCCTTTTGGGTTTGTTCATTTTCTTGGCCACCTTTTTGTAATAAATATTGTTTTTTTCTGTTGAACTAGCAACGGTGTCCGTTTTTCGTGTCTGTATATCTCAGACCTTTTCCCTGATAAAGTAACCCCTCCCCGATACACTCATGTCTACTTGGGACCTCCCCAGCTGCACTTGGCATTAATTCTTTCTTTCTCATGCTCTTTTCTGCTCTGACAAAAGGATCCACCATCTCCAAATCCACCCTTCAAGCCCTCTCAGGGCTGTCTTGTGCTGTCCTCAGTCTCCACACCATTGAGGCCACAGCTCCTTAGCCCCTCTCTAGTGCTCATGTGCTTGAGACCTTTAAAGCCCATCTTGTGAGATCTCTGGACACTCACTAATGTTTTTGCAGATGAAAATGTCGTGCTCATAGTCTAAGTAAATCACAGTTGCCATGACAACCAGCATGCATTCCCATTGCTATGGTCAGTTACCACGGCAAATAGAATACATTCCCATTGCCACAGTCAGTTACCATGGCAACCGTAATACATTGTCATTGCTATGGTCGGTGACCATGGCAACCATAATACATTCCCATTGCTACAGTCAATTACTGTGGCAAACAGCATACTTCCCAATGGTACAGTCAGTTACCATGGTAACCATAATACGTCCCACTGGAACAGTCAGTTACCATGGCAACCATCATACATTCCTGTCACTACAGTCGGTGACCATGGCAACCATCACACATTCCCATTGCTACGGTGAGTTACCATGGCAACCATCATACAGTCGCATTGATCCGGTCAGTTACCATGGCAACCACCATACATTCCCACTGTTATGGTCAGTTACCATGGCAAACAGCATATATTCTCATTGCCACAGTCAGTTACCACAGCATCTACCATACATTTCCATTGCTAAGGGCAGTTACCATGACAACCATCACACATTTCTATTGCTACAGTCAGTTACCGTGGCAACGATCATACATTCCCACTGCTACGGTTGGTTACCATGGCAACCAGCATACAGTCTCATTGCCAAGGTCAGTTACCATGGCAACCATTATACACTGCCATTGGTACAGTCAGTTACCATGGTAACCATCATACATTCCCGTTTCTATGGTCAGTTACCATGACAAACATGATACATTCCCATTGCTACACACAGGTACCATGGCAACCATCATACATTACAATTGCCATGGTTGTTACTATGGCAACCATCATACATTCCCATCATTGTGGTCGGTTACCATGGCAACCATCAGACATTTCCATTGTTATGGGCAGTTACCATGGCAAACAGCATACATTCCCATTGCTACAGTCGGTTACCATGGTAACCATCATAATTCCCACTGGTACAGTCGATTACCAATGGTAAACCACCAGACATTCCCATTTCTACGGTCACTTACCATGGAAACCATCATACTTCCCACAGGTATAGTCAGTTACCAATGGTAACCAGCATATATTCCCGTTGCTACAGTTAGTTACCATGGCAACCATCATACATTCCCATTCCTACTGTCAGTTACCATAGCAAACATCATACATTGTCATTTCTACAGTCAGTTACCCTGGCAACCATCATACAGTCCCACTGCTACTATCAGTTACCATGGCAACCATCATACCGTCGCGTTGCTATGGTTGGTCACTATGGTAACCAACATACAATACACTTGCTACTACTACTTACATGGTCAGTTACCATGGAAAACAGCATACATTCCCATTCCTACAGTCGGTTACCATGGCAACCATCATAAAGTCCCATTGCTATGGTCAGTTACCAAGGCAATCATCATACATTCCTGTTACCATGGCAACCACCATACATCCCCACTGTTACGGTTGGTTACCATAGCAACCATCATACGTTCCCATTGATCTGGTCGGTTACCACGGTAACCATCACACATTCCCATTGCTGTAGTTGGTTACCATGGCAACCATCACACATCCCCATTGCTGTGGTCGGTTACCATGGCAACCATTATACAGTCCACTGCTACAATCAGTTACCATGGCAACCATCATTTAGCCATGTTCTATGATCAGTTACCACAGAAACCATCTGAATTCCAGTTTCTATGGTCAGTTACTGTGGCAACCATCATACAGTCGTGTTGCTACAGTAGGTTACCATGGCAGCCATCACACATTCCCATTCCTACTGTCAGTTACTATGGCAAGATCATACATTCCCATTACTACAGTCAGTTACCATGGCAACCATCATACAGGCCCATTGCTATCATCAGTTACCATGACAACAGCATACATTCCCATTGCTACAGTCAGTTACCATGGCAACCAGCATACATTCTTTATACCATGGTTGGTTACCATGGCAACTATCATACATTTCCCATTGCGTTAGTCAGTTACCATGGCAACCATCACACAGTTCCATTGCTTTTGTCTGTTACCATGGCAACCATCATACATTCTTTTTGCTATGGTTGGTTACCATGGCAACCAGCATACATTTCCAATGCTATGGTCAGTTAACACAGGAACCATAATAATTCCCACTGGTACAGTCAGTTACCATGGTAACCAACATACATTCCTGTTGCTATGGTCAGTTACCCTGCAATCAGGATACATTGCCATTGCTACAGTCAGTTACCATAACAACCATCATACAGTCTCGTTGCTATGGTCAGTTACCATGGCAACCATCATACACTCCCGTTGGTATGGTCAGTTACCATGGCAACGAGCATACAGTTTTCTCTACAGTCAGTTACCATGGCAACCATCACACATTTCAGTTGCTACAGTCAGTTACCATGGCAACCATCATACATTCTTACTACTATGGTCGATTGTCATGGCAACCAGCATACATTCCCATTGTTACAGTTGGTTACCATGGCAACCAGCATACGGTCCCATTGCTACAGTCAGTTACCATGGTTACCATCATACTTCCCACTGCTACGGTCGTTTACTATTGTAACCAGCAAACATTCCCGCTTCTATGGTCAGTTACTATGACAACCATCATACATTCAAACTGCTATGGTCCGTTACCATGGTAACCATCATATTTCCCTTTGGTACAGTCAGTTACCATGGCAACCATCATACATTCCCATTGCTACGGTCGTTTACCACAGCAAGCATCAATCATTCCTGTTGCTACAGTCACCATGGCAAACATCACATATTTCCATTGTAACGGTTTGTTACCATGGCACCATCACAGGTTCGCATTGCTATGCTCGGTTACCATGGCAACCATCATAAAGTCACATGCCTATGGTCGGTTACCATGGCAACCGGAATACATTCCTGTTGTTACAGTCAGTTACCATGGCAACCATCATACATTCCCAGTGCTATGGTCGGTTACCATGGCAACCATCAGACATTTCCATTGCTATGGGTAGTTATCATGGCAACCAGCATACATTCTTGTTGCTATGGTCGGTTACCATGGCAACCAGCATACATTCCCATAGCTACGGTCAGTTACTATGGTAACCTCTTGGTTCCTCTTGGAGAAAAGCAGATGCAGATGAGCCTCCCTGTTGTCCACCAACCTGCCAGCTGTGCTCTAAAGGCCTGTGTCCCAAGGGGTATCTTCACCAAGACTCTGCACAAACCTCTGGGACTCTTTGCATCCTGTCATGGTGCCTTTCCAGTGAATTCCAGGGTTATCAAAGACAACTGGAATGGGCTCTTTGTCTCACTCCACAAGGTCACCCAAACCAGTCTCTCCTCTCACCCTTACCCACAAAAGTTCACCCAATTCCTTCATCCCCCAGAGCAGCTCCACACGTCCCAGAAGCTCCTTCCTGCTGAGGACACCTCTCTCCTGCTCTTTCTCTCCTGGGTCTCCTTGGCCTTCTCTCCCAGCCCATCACAGCACCAAAACCTGGGAACTGTCTCAGCAGGCCTGGGCTGTTATTGCCTGCAAGTGGAAGGAAGAGAGACTTGGGGCTGCAGCTCCTCCTCCTGTGCCCCACACGCAGGGCATTGGGGCCTGTCTGGCTGCAGCCCCTCAGCGGGGGCACCGGGGTCAGAACAGACTTGCAGTGGGGAAAGCTGCTCTGAAAGCCCCGAGAGCTGGGCTGTGCAGAGGCTTTGCTGACAATGGCCTTGGGGGTGGACGTGCTGGGACTCAGGCCCAGGGGGAGAATCCCAGGCCTGATCCCTGAGGAGATCAGCACATGCTGCTGAAATGCTGGGGGAGAGCAGAGCCAGCAGAGGGAGGGAACAAGTGGGGACAGCCTGGGCTGATGGGATTTGGACTCGTGCCTGGCCCGGCCTTGGCTGGGCAGAGAAGGGACAGCCTTTGTGTCCCTGCAGGGCTGGGATTCACTCCTTGCCCCAAAGGCCCCCAATGTGTCTGAGAAGCCCTGGGTGGTGCCTGTCCCACAACTGCTGGGAATGGGGACGGGCTTCCTGCACAGGCCCTGTGCTGTCCAGGGCAGCTGCTGCACTTGTGCTGCAGAGCCCTGGCACCTCCCCTGGCACTTCAGGCCCCTCTTTGGCTGTTCAATCCAGGCTCAGCTGCCCTCAGTTAGGTTCAGCATTGAAGGGATGTCCAGGAGACAACTGCCATTGTACTCTGAGCACATGTAGAAAATACCCTGATAAAGAACAGGAGAGAGACCTCTCTCCCTGTGCCACCTGACTGCATTTGGTCACCTGAGCACCTCTAGGGGCTGCCCTGGACAGAAGGAACAGTGACAGGTTCCCCTGTCCTACATGTGGGCACTTTCTGCCACTCAAGTTGGCCACAGCAATGTCCCAGCAGCCTCCAAGGAGATCCCACAGCTGCTGCCCTGTCCCTAGGAACTGCTCCATTGGAGCCTGCAGTTCCCAGCAGGAATCTCGGTCACCTCTGGCCCCTCAGAAGGAACCAGGGCTTTGTGTCCCAGCAGGTCACTCCTGGCTTTGGTCTTCCTTCATTCCCATGGGAGCTGGGACAAGGAATCACCTGCAGGTGCCTGTTTTGGGCCCACTGAGCTGGGGCAGGAGGAATCCCAGCCCATGGGGGTTGTGCAGGGAGCTGAGCGTCCTTCTGGCCCCAGGTCTGCAGAGCCACAAGGAGACACCTCTGTTGACTCAGCTGAGTCCCTTCCCTCAGTACAGGTGAAGGAGATCCCTCCTGGGCACTGTCTGGGTTTCCTGTCCAAGGATGGGACATGAAAAGGGGCCTCTAGAACTTAACTGTGTGTCTGTTTGGAGAAATGACAGTGCTGAAAGAAGTGTCTGTGCCCAGCTGAGAGAAGGAACATCATTATTTCCTTCAGCTGTGTGCCAGCAGGTTCCCCTGGAGCCCCAGGGACAGCTGGAGGAGCCCAGAGGGGCAGAGAAAGGGCTGCCTGGGGCTGTTGCTGTGCTGCTGAGCTGGGCCGGGCTCCTGGCACACAGGGAGCTCCTGGCAACAAAGAAGAGCTTCAAAGAGAGCAGCTCTGCTGGTGAGCAGCTCCTCTGCACAGCCCAGCAGGGCTCAGGGCTCTGCCTGCAGCACCCAGGGCACAGGAGAGAAGGAACAGAGATGAGAGGCAGCCTGGGCTGGGAGGTGACTGAGCTCTCACCACAGGAGAAACCTTCCCAGGATTTGAAGGAAGAATTCTCTGGCTGTAGGAAAGTTCAGCTTCCCTTCCTGGAGGCATCTCCTCAAGCTGGCACATCCCACAGCTTCCAGGATCTCTCAGCAGGACTCTCCCAGTTGCTGCAGTGCAGGGGAAGTGGCCATATGGCAGAGCAGGGCAGGAGCTGCAGGCAGCAAGGGCAGAGAGGAGAAGGGAGCAGGAGGTTCAAGGGATCCTGGGCTGGGAGGACAGGGCAGAGCTGCTCAGGGCAGGAACCTTGCCAGCCCTTTGCCACGGTCAGGCTGTGGCTGCAGAGCAGTGCAGGTGACTTCCTGCAAGTGCCTCTGCCAGCTGCCAAATGGCAGCAGTGGCAGGAGCTGTCAGGATGGCTCTGCTGGATTTGCTGGGGTGCAGCAGGAGAAGCTGCTGCAGAGCAGGACTTGCTGCTGCTCCCTCAGAGGCCCAGGGCCAGAAGGTTCCCTGTGCCAGGGCTGGCTGTGGGGTGGGAAGGTGGGGGTGCAGCCAGGGGTGCCCAGGGCTGTGGGGCAGAGCAGGGTCCTGCCCCCAGGGCTCTGTGTGCTGGGGCAGGGACTCTGCTGCCTGCCAGGGGCAGCTCTCAGCCCAGCCAAGGAGCTGCCACGGCCCTGCAGGGAGAAGGGGGGGTGGAAGGAGTGACCCCTCAGGGCAGGGCAGGGCAGGGCAGGGCCCTTCAGCTGCAGGCTCAGGGCTCCTCACAGCTTCAGCTCCACCTCCTCCATTTCCAGGGGCCCTTCTCAGGAAGCACATCCCCCCAGAACACCTCCCCCTTCCCAGCCACCG
>NW_024104966.1:0-87161 GCF_003945595.2 Pipra filicauda | reverse complement strand
TTCCCTTTGGTGAATTAAAAAAAAATAACATTTTTTAGGAATAATCTTTGTTTTCTTCTCAAAAGTGGCAAAGTCTCTGGGGCCCCAAAAATCAACTCAAAGACCACAAGATCAGCCAAGGACCCAAAAAATGACCCCAAAGACCCCAAAACTCAGCCCAATGATCTCAAAAATGAGGCAAAAATGAGGCAAAAGACACCCAAAATCAGGTCAAAGACCTGGAAAATGAGCTAAAAGACCCAAAAAATAGTCCCAAACACCCCAAGAGTGAACCCAAAGTACCCCAAATCAGCCTAAAGACCCCCTAAATAAGGCAAACCCCCCCCAATCTGTCCAAAGACCTCCAAAATGATCCAAAATACCCATCTAATCAGCCCCAAACCCCCCAAAATCAGCCCAAAGAACCCCAAAATGAGTCTTAAGTCCCCAAAATGGGCTAAAATATGCCCAAAAATTCACCCAAACACCCCAAAATTGAGCCAAAACACCCACAAATGAGCCCAAAGACCCAAAAAATCAGCCTAAATCACACAAGAAATGGGCTCAAAAACCCCCAAAATCAGCCCAAGGACCATGAAAATGAGGCCAAAGACCCCCCAAATCACTGAAACATACAAACGTGAGCCAAAAGACCCCAAAATCACCTGGAGTCACCTGCCTGCACCTGCAGGTCTGTTTGTGTGGACACGGATCGGTCTGGAGTGGGAAGGTGCAGGATCTGGGCAGGATCTGCTCCGGTGGCCTCTCCACTCGCCAAGCCAGGACCTGGGAGAGGGGGGCTTTGGAGGGGGCAAAAGTGAGGAAAATATGGAAAAACATAGAAATAAAGAGAAGGGAAAGTCCAAGGGCAGGGCAAGGGGGGGAACAGCCCTGGAGCCCCCTCGAGCCCCCAGGATCCTCCTGGGGTGCCCCCCAGGGCACAGGTACCCCTGGGAGGCTGCACCAGACCCTGGTCAGCCCAAAATCTGAGGCCACCAGTGAAGGAACCGTGACCCCTGTGCCCACCCAGCTGTTCCCCGTCCCTAGGACCCCCATTCCCGTGGTAACCCCATTCCCCAGGTCCCCCTCCCTGGCACCTGCATCCCAGGACTCCCATTCCCTGGGACCTCCATTCCCTGGGACTCCAATCCCCTTAATCACATCTCCTGGGTCCCCCATTCCCCCAGAACCCCCAATCCAACAGGGTTGCCCACTCTGCCCTCCCATGGTTACAACTCAGGACTTTTCACCATATTTGCCCACAGAACTTTCCAGCTCTGCCCCCTTCCTTCCCATTGGTTGATGAATTTCAGTGTCATTACACAATCACTGCAAATAGTCCCCAAAACCACCCAGATTTGGTGCAACCTTAAAATTAATAATTCCGGGATGTCCCTGTGACATCCATGTGTAGAGGGACACACCTGGCACAGGTGCCTGGGGGTGCTGGAGCCCAGCCAACGTGGGCAAGATCCCAGTGGCAGCTTCAGGTGGTGTCCTGGAGGGTAGGAAGCGACTGGAATGGGCAAAATTAAGTGGGAAAGGGCAAGAATGGGTGGGAATGTGGGGAATGGGGATGATCCTTGACCTCTCAAAGGACTCAGGGCCCTCACTGGGGCCAGGGGGCAAACTGGTCTGACTGGGGGAGACTGGGTGTGCAGGGAGCCCAGTGGGCCTTTATACAACTTTATCCCACAGGATTAAGGATGTGATATGGTTTGAAGCTGGCTCCCTGCCAAGTCTCCAAACCTTACCACCAGAAGTCCCCCTCCCTCCCCCCCAAAACCTCAGGGAGAAGAGGGAGAAAAAAAACTAAGAAAACCCAAAACGAGAGAGAGACAACCAAAGTGAGATATATAAATATATTTACACTTATATACAATTAAAATATACAATTTCTCAAGGGAAAGGGAAGGGGGAAGGGAAAGGGAACAAAACTAAAATAAAATATATATATCCCAATTAGTGACCCAATATCTAACAACTAAAAGAGTTAGCAAAGAAAATATCTCACTACTCTCCTGGGACAACCGAGAGTCGCTCCGGAACGATCGCCGGCAACCTCCGTCTCCCAAGGTTGGCAAGGCCCAACCAGGCCTCGCTCCCCAACAGGACAGACTCAACAGCAGGGAACCTGCACCTCCAAGCCACCAGAAGGAAAGAGAGCGAAGGCCTCTCCTCCTTTCTTCTTATAGCCTGGCTTACGTAAAAATCGTAGGGAATACTGAGTAAATCTGGACCCTTCCTTGGTTACAAACTGGTCACCAAGGAAGGCCTAGCCCAAACCACCACAGGATGGCAAAGCAAATACATTTATATAAATATATAGGATTTATTCTGATAATGATTAGACAAAAAGACCTTAATTAGAATTATTTACTACACCATGTAGGAGCTACAACTATTAGTAGAGTATAGAGCACTAGGAAGCAATATTGAAGCAATTATAGTAAAGCTGGTAAAATCAAGTAGAGCTTGATGTGACTCACCCAGACCAACAATTGTGGGTAAAGGAGTGATCTTGAGGGGTGTCCCCACTCCGAAGAGGAATCTCCACACTCCAAGAAGGAATAATTCAGAAGATCCTTCCATTAAAATTTGGGCTTTTATAGTATTGTTACAATCTGCTTAAATGTTGCAGAAAGAACTTCAGATTCGAATATTCTCTTGAACAAAATTAAAACTCACACAAGTTATCCGTTGATACCAAAACTGATTTTATTAATTGCTAAGAGATGCAAAGAGAAAGAGGAAAAAATAAGAAAAGGTTGGAAAATGCTAAGATTACTTCTAGAAGCAGAGAAAAGATACCACCAAAACTACCTTTCTGCCAAGTTGGGGGGGGAGAAGCAGTTTCTGCCCTTTTTTTTCTCTGTCTCTGCTGCTTTTCGATGTTATCTCTTTAGCTGGGGGGGGTGTTAGCAGTTTTAGTTCTCTGGAATGCAGCCAGGATGTGTGGTTTCCCTGCTCATGCTGAGCCATGTCCCAGGCCGTGCAGGGTCCTGGTTCAGCCACACCTTTCGACCCCCAGAAATATGGTCAGGGTGGAAGGATAAGATACAACTCATGCAGGTGGCACGGTGGGTCTCAGTCCACTCCAGGCCAGCAGTTCCAGTCTCCAGTGGCAGCATCTGCTGGTAGAGGAAAGGTGAGGGGGAGGTGGGGAGAGATTCTCAGCTTCAATAACCAGTTCTCTCTCCCTTTCCTCTCTCCTTGATTTTCCAAAATTTTCCCTCAACTTTTCTAGTGTTCAAAGAAGGTTGTACGTGGTTTCTTGGCACGTAGCCCTATGCAGATGTCTGAGGAGATATGATAACCATAAACAACAGCAGGATCTTTTGGCAGGAAAGCTCCGGCAGGAAGCTCTGGTGAGAACTTCTGGCAGAAAGCTGACAGAGAATTTTTGGTAGGAAGTTTTGACAGGCAGAAACAATGGCAAAACATTATTTCTGGCATTTCTATATTATCTGTGTGTTACAAGTATAAAGTGCAAGTCTGTCAGTCAGGTGTGTCCAGGTTGTGCCAGCTCAGCAGCTTTGGAGAAGTTCTCAGTGGTGTCACTTGTTCTTCCTTTATTTGGTGATTTTCCCAGCTCTGCCACATCTTCATTCTCAAATTTTGGATCAATGAGTCCAGTTGGTTCCAGCATCACTCGACCTCAAGAGCAGCAGGACCCCACTTCTCCATTCCCCAGTGAGGGCTTTGCAAATATTGCATTGAGTTGTTTTTCCCCATTCCAAGCTACAGGTTCCCTGGGATGCCACATTGGATAAACCAGTTACACCAGTTCCGTTGGAGAATAAAACCAGTTAAAACAGTTATATTGGAGAATACAGTTATATTGGAGAATAGTTACACCAGTTCCAATAGAGAATTAAACCCAGATACAACAGGGCTTTACGGAAACAAAGGTACCCTGGGACCTTTCAGAACCCCATGGAATCAAGGCCTCATTTTGACATTGAGGGGCCTAATGGAATACAGGGGTCCATTGTGACACTGCAGAATGTCATGGGGTCATTTTGACATTGTGGAACCTCATGGAATCAAGGGGTCATTTGACACTGAGGAACTGATGGAATCAGGGGACCATTGTGACACTGCAGGGCCTCATGGAACCAAAGGAACACAGGGAGACTGTGGAATCTCATGGAACCAAGGGGCCACTGTGACATGCAGGGCCTCATGGAACCAAAGCAATCCTGAGACATTTTGGAACCTCATGAAATCAATGGGCCATTCAATCACAGAATGTGCTGAGTTGGAAGGGACCCACAAGGATCATTGAGTCCAACTCTTAACCTTGTACAGGACCATCCCCAAGAGTCACACCATGTGCCTTAGAGTATCATACAGATACTTCTTGAGCTTTGTCAGCCTTGGTGCTGTGACCACTGCCCTGGGGAGCCTGTTCAGTGCCCAACCAGCCTCTGGGGGAAGAACCTTTTTCTAATATCCAACCTAACCCTGCCCTGACACAACTCCAGGTCATTCCCTGGGGTACTGTCCCTGGTCCTCACAGAGCAGAGCTCAGGGCCTGCCCCTCCTCTACCCCTCCCCAGGAAGTTGGACCTGCAGTGAGGTCTCCCCTCAGTCTCCTCTGCTCCAGCTGAACACACCAAGTGCCCTCAGTGTCCTCACACGCCTTCAAATCCAGGCCCTTCCTCATCTTCGTTACGCTCCTTTGGACACTCTCTAATGGCTCAATCTCTCCCTTCCATTGTGTCCCCCCAGACTGCCCCAATATTGAGGTGAGGCCACCCCAGGGCAGAGCAGAGCAGGACAATCCCCTCCCTGGCCCGGCCGGCCATGCTGGGCCTGATGCCCCCAGGACAGGCTTGGCCCTCCTGGCTGCCAGGGCACTGTTGACTGTCAGAGACTGAAATGGTTAAAGATTTATGCATTCTAGGAGACTCTTGCAAGATTTTGACCTTTGCATTGTACCTCTGATGGGCAGTTGGGCCTGTCCCTGCCTCCAGTGAAGAGCCAAGTTTGCAGGCTTTTGACTGTTGTATTATACCTCTGATGGGCAATTGGGTCCATCCCTCCCTCCAGTGCTGAAGGTGTCAAGCCCTGAAAAGGCAGGACCTCTGATGGCCCATAAAAACCCATCCCCTCCTCTGCCAATCTTAAAAAGGCGGGAACCAGGACAGACACAGAAACTGTGCAGGCCCAGGGGAAAGTTTGGGGGCTGGAGGCATGGCCCGTGACACTAACCATGGATATAAGAACTCATAACTTCTTGGCATGTGGGGGCTTCCCTCCTTCACCCCCAGCAGATCAAGGCCACCACTTCAACTGACAGACATGGAAGCGGCAACTACCAAGTGTCATCGCTGGACCCCGTGGGCAGTGACTATATACGTTTTGTCCACTCTCAGCTTTTCTTTTTCATTACTCTCCCTTACTCTTATCCTGTCTTTCTCTCCCCTATGCATTTTCTCCCCCCCCAAAGGTTATCTCTATGCCACGTTGTTACATGACAACACCCAAAATGCTGGCATACCTGTTGATACAAAATTGTTAAAATAAACCTTACCAATATATATTTTCAGACACCGATTATTCAGTGTCGTTTCACTCTAATCCACCCCAAGGGAATTATTGATAAGAACCTGGGTTACCCTCCTCCCCTTTTTCTGGGGTGGGTCGTAACACTGACTCGTGGTCAAGTGGCCACCAACCAGGACCCCCAGGGTCCTCTTCTGGCACTGCTTTCCAGCCTCTCATTCCCAGTCTGTCCATACATCCAGGATTGCCCCATCCCAGGGGCAGAATCCAGCACGTCTCCTTGTTGAACTTCCTGTGGTTGGTGATTGCCCAGCCCCCAGATTTGTCCAGGTCTCTCTGCAGGGCCTCCCTGTCTTCAAAGGAGTCAACAGCTTCTCCCAGTTTTGTGTCATCTGCAAAGTGTCCTTTCCAGTCCTGTGTCCAAGTAATTTATGAAGATGTTGAAGAGCACAGGGCCCAAGATTGAGCCCTATGAAACCCCACTAGTGACAGGTCACCAGTCTGATGTCACCCTCTGTGCTCAACCCATGAGCCAATTGCTCACCCACCCCATGATGTGTTTGCCCAGTCATGGGCTGATGGACCCCAGCATGTGCAAAAAACATTTTCAATCCTGAAGTCTGCTCTCCTCATGGCCAGAGGTGAGGTTTTGCTGGCATTTCTCCTCCTGTCAACAGAGATTTTAAACTTGATCCCTTCATGGTTGCTGTGGCCAAGATGGCCCCAATCTCCACTTGCTCATGAGATCCTCTCCGTGGACAAGTAGCAGATCAAGGAGGGCACTGATCTGAGTCAGCTCCCTTAGGATCTGTTTCATCAAGTTGTCATCCAGGTTTTTCCAGGGGTCTCTAGGGCTTCTAAGGAGCCATGAGGTCACTGGCTGTGACAGGTGCTGCATGATGACATCCCAGAGGTCTCTCGGGTCCTAAAGATCCATTAAGTCATGCACAGTAACAGGGGCTCCATGGTGACATCAGAGGTGTCTCCAGCCTGCTCAGAAGTAGAGAGGTCACAGACAAGCACGCGGTGACACCTCAAGTTGTTTTGCCAAGGGGATGAGGGTCAGCACAAGAGACACAGACACCAACCTTAAGGAACAAGTGCGTAATGTTACTTTAATGCAAAACAGCAAAGAATTGCAAAAAGATAAGCTCAGTAATGCACCTAATCGTTACTACAAAGACTGCCTACAGTCACTAAGAAATCACCAGTTACCCTGATACATTACCAGCATCCAGACCTGCAGGTCACCTGGGGAACCCCGGTCACAGCAAAGGGTCAGAGAACCCCTCTCGGGATCTGGGAAGTCCTATGCAGGTCATCCAATCATAGTGGAGGTCTCTATCTTTGCTGTGAGAGGGTCCAGCTTTTATACTGTTGAACAAACAAACTTACATAACCACTAGTGTGGAAAACATCTGGCTTCCTTCTCTCCTTGGGTTTCACCCAAAGCCTGGCCAGGGCTTCAGGGGAAAACCAAGGGAGTCATCCTGCACCATCTGCTGCCAAACAAGGCCAGGGATCTACTTCCATGGCCTTGACTAGTCTCTAAATACAGAAAGATAAATATACTCATATTTTGCTGACAATCATACATATTTCATTAATGAACAGATACAAATGTTATTCACTAATGAGAGAACAAAAATATACCTTACTAATAAGCACACATATTTACACAGGTGTAGTCTTATCACAGTACCTACTTTACTAACAAGCATACATAGATTTTGTTGATAAGCGGATACATGACTTAATACAACGTTAGGTTGAAAGGTTCATCTAAAGGTCAACCTTGGCTCAGGGCCTGTTGTTCAGGCCTCAGCACTCCAGTGGGTCACCAGTTGTGGCTGAAGCTCTTCCTGCATTTCAAGGACTTGTAAGGCTTCTCCCTGGTGTGGATCTGCTGATGGCGGAGCAGGGTGGAGCTGTCTCTGAAGCTCTTCCCACATTCCAAGCACTTGTAGGGCCGTTCCCCTGTGTGGATCATCTGGTGGCGGATCAGGCTGGAACTGTGGCTGACGCTCTTCCCACATTCCAAGCACTTGTAGGGCTTTTCTCCAGTGTGGATGCTCTGGTGGCGAACCAGTTCAGAGCTGTGGAAACTCTTCCCGCGTTCCAAGGACCTGTAAGGCTTCTCCCTGGTGTGGATCTGCTGATGGCGGAGCAGGGTGGAGCTGTCTCTGAAGCTCTTCTCACATTCCAAGCACTTGTAGGGCCGTTCCCCCGTGTGGATCATCTGGTGGCGGATCAGGCTGGAACTGTGGCTGACGCTCTTCCCACATTCCAAGCACTTGTAGGGCTTCTCCCTAGTGTGGATGCTCTGGTGGCGAACCAGTTTAGATCTGTGGCTGAAGCTCTTCCTGCATTCCAAGCACTTGTAGGTCTTCTCCACAGTATGGATCTTCTGGTGGCTGATCAGGTTGGAGCTCTTTCTGAAGCTCTTCCCACATTTCAAGCACTTGTAGGGCCGTTTTCCCCTGTGGATCATCTGGTGGCGGATCAGGTTGCAATTGTGACTGAAATTCTTCCCACATTCCAAGCACCTGAAGGGCTTCTCCCTGCTGGGAGGCTGCTCAAGGACCACCAGGTCGGAGCTCCGGCTCAAGCTCCAGCCGCCTTCCCGGCACAGGCTGGGTCTTTCCTCCTCAGAGCACCCTGGGCTGCCTTTGGAGCCCCTCCTTGTTGGGTATCTCTGTGGTTTTTCCTCCCCGCTGCCTTTCTGTGCCGTGGAGCCCTTCAAAACGGCCTCTCCCACCAGGCTCTGCTGGGGGGATTTGTCCTCTGGGCTCTCCATCCTCAGCTCGGGGCCTGGGGCAGGAAGGAAGAAGGACAGGGATTTGCCTCCGGCCCAGAGGGAAGGCCAAGGACATCCCCCCAACTCCGGCCCCGGCAGGACGGCGATGGCAGCGGGGTTGTCCTGCAGCCAGGGGCCATGCTCAGCTGGAAGATGCAAAACAAGGCAAAGGGGCACTGACTTCCTCCTCACCTGCCTGGGTGTCCTGGGGCATCTTCCTCACAGCCTCCTCCTCCATCCAACCAAGGTTTGGGAATCAGAAATCCTGTTTTGGTGGGAAAAAACCCAAAACAGGTTTTGGGTGTGAGCACATTGGGTTGGGGATTCCTCCTGGAATGGTATCCATAAACCCCTCCAAAACATGAAGATTCAGCCCCAAAAAACCCTCCCAGGAGTTCCCCCTCTCTAGTCTCTCCACTTTGGGGTTCTGGGGGTCCCCCTGTCCAGGCTGCTTGTGGTGCCATGTGTATTGGGGGTCACCCTTCTCCGGGATCTCTGCCCCCTCCAGGCTGCCAGTGGCCTTGGGAATCCCAGGAGTGTCTCCTCTCCAGACTCCTCACTTTGGGGTCCTGGAGTTCCTCCCGCTCCATGGCCCTGCTTAGGGATGCCGGGGGCTTTGGGGGTCAAGGGGTCCATTCTCCCTTCGCTCTCTGATTCTGGGTGCTGGATTCCCAGGGGTTCCCCCTCTCCTGGGTCTCACCCTCTCCAGGCTGCTGGGGGTCCTCTCTCTCCAGGCTCCAGTTTCAGTATCCCAGAGGTCCCCCCCTCCAGAGTTTCTCCTCTCCTGGATGCCACATGTCCCAGGGTTCTCCTATCTCTGTGCTCCCCCCCTCCCCAGGCTGCTGGGGCTCACCCAGCTCCAGTATCATCCCTCTCCACTCTCCCCACTCTGGGGGTCCCGGGGTTCCCCACCTGGGTCTGCTGGAGGTCCCCAAAACTGGTGGACCCCCCCTGAGATGGGACACGTGGCTCCTGCCTGCTGGCACCTGCTGGGACCCCCACCAAAAAAACCTACCTGCTGGGGACCCCCCAGTATCTCCCCAAGGGGCATTTGCAGTTCATTCCGGAGTCTTTAAGCTGCAAACATCCCCTCCCCCCAAAAACCCAACATGGACCCCCCAAGATATCTGGAGCGAGCTCCCCCTCCCCAGTCATCTGTGGAATGCAGGTGGGGCGATGCTTCCAGGGTGGGAGGAACTGTGATGGTTGTTCCTCCTCTTCCTCCTTTTCCTGCTCCCCCACTTCCTCTATTCTTCCTCTTCCTCCTGCTCCTCCTCTTCCTGCTCCTCCTCCTCCATCCCTCCTCCTCCTTCTCCTCCCTAACTCCACCTCTTTCTCCTACCTCCACCCCTTCTCCCACTCCTTTCTGCATCCCTCCTCTTCCTCTCCCAGGCCCAGCACCCACCCTTGGTCCTCCCTTCCCCCCAAACCCATCACATCCTGCAGGAGGAGCAGCGACGGAGCTGGGGCAGGTCGGGATGGGGCAGCGCTGGGCTCTTGGCTGCTTCCACCCCCTGGGGGGGATCCCAGGAAGGCCAAAAGAACAGGAAAAGGGGCAAAAGTGGTGGCTGGAGATAAAAATTTGGGGGTTATGGTCCCCCCGGGTGGGCACTTCCAGCCTTTTGGGCTCATCTCAGGAGCCTGGAGATCTTGGAGGGGGGAATGCAGAGATGGATGGGGGATCCCAAGGGATTTTGGGAACAGCATGAGGGGTTGTGAGAACCCCTTGCTGGGGGGTCGGGCTGGAGACCCCCTGGTGCTCCCGGAGCCCTGGGCTGGGGAGTTGTCACCACCTTCTCCTGCCTGGGGGGCTCTGGGGGAACCTCGGCTCCTTGGGCTCTTCCTGCAGCCACAGAGCTTGGAGGGACCCTCCTCAAGATGGGTCCTCCAGGTGTTCCAGGAGCTTTGGGCTCATCCTGGGAGTGACTGGGCTACACTGGGAGTGACTGGGATAATACAGAGAGTGTCTGTAACCATACTGGGAATGACTAAGACCACACTGGGAGCAACTGGGAGCAAGTAGGAGTGACTGGATCTATACTGAGGGCAACTGGGTGTGACTGGATGTGGCAGGAGAGCCTACCCCTGATAAAACCTAAAATCCAATCAGAGAATGCACACAATGCAAGCCATCAGCTGCTGGTGCCACAGTGTTGCCTCGGTGTTATTGTGCTAAAACCATCCTGGGTCACCAGACATCGAGTCAGATCAGCTGCTCGAGGGGCTGTAAAGGTGTGACTGGCAATCACTTTATACTGTACAAGTCCAGTCCCCTCTCATACAGTCAGGTTCTTCTGACATAACCCTCCCTGGGGTGTAGGTGTGGAGATTCCTCCCTTGGCTGGGGACACCTCCAAGGTCACTCCTGCAGGTTGAGAGCAGAGATCTCCCCAGAAGTGTTGGTCTGGGTGAGTTACATCCATCTCTAATTAATAATTATTGCTTTTTGCAGGCTTTAATATAATTGCTTCTGGCTGGGAGTCCCCCAGGAGTCTCCCCCTGACGCCGCGGGTGAGTGGTGGGGTCCCGGGTTGCTGGGAGCCCTCCCCTGGCACTGTGGGTGAGTGGTGGGTCTGGGCTGGCTGCGTGTGTGTGGCGGGGTCCTGGGCTGGCTGGGAGTCCCCGGGGAGTCCCCCCCGGCGCCGCGGTTCAGGCCCCAGGCGTGGCCACGACAGGAGAGGGGAGAGAGAATGGGGGAGCCTTGCCGGCAGTTGCTGCACGCCCGTGGAGGAGGAGAGAGCAGCTTCAGAGCACGCAGAGGTTTGCAGTTCCAGGTTTGGGGGGGAAGGGGGAGGGGGAGTACAGAGGATGGGAGGGGGGATACGGGGGAGTGGGGGCGGGGGAAGAGAGGGGAGGGGTATCGTGTGGGCCATGGGGGTCCTCTGATTGGCAGGAGGGAGAGCGGGGCACTCCTGTATGAAGTGTCACAGGTGAGCAGTGTGCCTGAAGATATGTGGTAACACAGTGGAGGAAGGATATGGTCAGGGTGGCTAGTGGGGTTCCTTTAGAGTGATGGGGGTCCCAGCCAAGCTGGGGCCTTGATAAACACCCCAGCCTTGGATGTGTACGGGGGCCAGAACGGTTGGTCGGTTTGTTTGTCTGCTTGTTTTTCGCTCACCTGCAGCTACTGCCCAGGTTCGGCATGTTCTGGATATATTTGCTTTGCTCTATTACGTCCTGAAAGGGTGGGCAGGACAAAGGGTTGTTCCTGGGTATCTCCTCATGATTGTATATAAATAGGTGATAGTAAAGTAGAAAATGTAAGACTTGCCCAAACCGTTCGAACAGGAACGTAGCCTGTGTGCCCCTATGCGGTTGTGAGCTATGCTGGCGTGGTACACGCCTTTGGTAGGGTCACCCATGCCAGACAGGTCAAAACAGTAGGGTCAGACACAATACATCTGTGGGCAGGATGAGTTTGTTAGCCTTCTGGCAGTCATCCTAGGAGAAGGACAACTCTAATCCCAAACCTGGGCAGATGGAGCTCGCTTAGCCCCGTAAGGCCATCCATCTAAGAGAAGGTCACTCTAATCAAACCTACGTCCTGAGGACCTTGCTGCCACCATCCAAACTCGCTCAGCCCTGGCAGATGAACCTCAGGATTAAAGGGTGGATTCAGTTCCGCGCATACTGCATCTCACCTAAAAATCCATTGCGCAGGCTTGAAGGCTTTACCCACATGCAAAAAGTCCTGTAGCGACGGGCGAGGGTCAAAATGGCAGGTGAAAGGTGCACTGGGAGCCGCAGACCCAGCCCTGCATGCAGGCGGTTCAGGATATTGGTCATTTGAGACTGACCGGAGATGACAGTCTCTTGGGGCAGCACCCTGAACGACCAAGCAGCCTTTCCAAGGACAGCACTGCTTGCTCCACTCGGAGAGGGGCCTAGAAAAGGTGACCTAACCAAAGCTCATCTCCACCTTCACCCGGTTGGTTAACCGCAGACCAACGGGCATCTTCCTCCAATGCGGTCGCACAAAGATCAAAAGACAAAGGCACACACCTGCCTCCAAAGGTGTACCTAAATTAACTCTAGCATGTTGGAACATCAGAACCATGCTCGATTCTGCAGATAGCGGACATCCTGAGCGACGTTCCGCCCTAATTGCCCATGAACTGGCTCGTCTCAACATCGACATTACTGCTCTCAGTGAAGTTCGCCTTCATGAAGAAGGCAGCCTCAGAGAACATGGTGCCGGTTACACACTCTTAGTCAGGTAAGCCCAGAACCGAAAAACATCTCTCAGGAGTCGGCTTCATGATCAAAAACTCCATTCTTCCCAAACTTGAAAATCTGCCGACAGGTCACTCTGACTGCATTATCTCCCTACGCCTTCCACTACACAACAACCAACACCTTGTCCTCTTTAGTATATATGCCCCAACTCTCCAAGCTGACCCTGCTGAAAAAGATGAATTTTACTCTGACCTGCACTACCTTACCCAAAAGGTGCCTGCTGATGATAAGATCATTATCCTTGGTGATTTCAAAGCCAGAGTAGGTAAGAATTTTGAAGCCTGGAAAGGAATATTAGGCAAGCATGGTGTTGGAAACTGCAACGATAATGGTCAACTTCTGCCAGAATTCTGTGTAGAGCAACAGCTCACCATCACTAATACTATCTTTCAGCAGAAAAATAGTCTGAAGACAACCTGGATGCACCCCCGTTCTAAGCATTGGCACCTCATCGATTATGTCCTGGTGCGACGGAGAGATGTCCGCGATGTCCTCCATACCCACGTGACGCCCCGTGCAGAATGCCAACAGACCATCAGCTTGTGCGCTGCAAACTTAACTTCAATCTCAAATTCAAACCTAAAAGGGGCAGTATCCCAAGGAGAAGACTCCAAGTTAACAATCTCCAATCAGCCACAGTAAGAGAGAAATTCCAGGCAAACCTTCAAACTAGGCTCGAAAACCATTCCACAGATTCTGCAGATTCCTCCCCTGAATCAACTTGGCATCTTATTAAAAACAGCATCCTGCAATCCTCCGAAGAATCCTTAGGGTTCTTCCTCAAGAAGAACAAGGACTGGTTTGACAAAAACAATCAAGAAATCCAGGACTTGCTGAGGAAGAAGAGAACTGCCCACCAAGCACACCTTGCACTGCCATCCTGTCACGCAAGAAAAACAGCCTTTTGTCTTGCATGCAGCAAGCTCCAGCAGAAACTCTGTGACATCTAGAACAAGTGGTGGATCAATCTAGCTGAAAAAACTCAATTATGTGCAGATACAGGTGATCACAGAGGATTCTATGAGGCCCTGAAAACAGCATACAGGCCTACATACCAGGTCCAAAGCCCTCTACTCAGCGCTGATGGGCAAACGCTTCCGACAGATAAAACCTCCATTCTGAATCGATGGTCTGAACACTTTCAGACTCTTTTCAGTACCAACCGTGTAGTTCAAGACTCAGCAATTCAGTCCATCTCACAACAACCGGTGAAGTATGAATTGGATACTGCCCCCACTTTAGGAGAAACCCTCAAGGCCATACAGCAGGTGAAAATCAGCAAGGCAGCTGGGGTTGATGGAATTCCACCTGAAGTCTGGAAACATGGGGGCCTCGCACTCCACACCAAATTTCACGAGTTTGTGGTGCGCTGTTGGGAACTCGGCGAACTACCATCAGACCTTCGAGATGCAGTCATCATCACTTTGTATAAGAAGAAAGGAATTAAATCAGATTGCTCAAATTACCGTGGTATTACTCTGCTCTCCATTGCAGGCAAAATCCTGGCAAGAATACTCTTGAACAGACTAATACCTGCTATAGCTGAAGAAATTCTACCTGAAAGTCAGTGTGGTTTCAGAGCCAACAGGAGCACCACAGACATGGTATTTGTCCTCAGACAACTGCAAGAGAAGTGTAGGGAACAGAACAAAGGTCTCTATGTAACCTTTGTCGACCTCACCAAGGCTTTTGACACTGTGAGCAGAAAAGGTCTGTGGCAGATTTTGGAACGTTTAGGTTGTCCCCCCAAGTTCCTTAAAATGATCATCTCACTCCATGAGGATCAGCACGGCCAAGTCAGATATGGCAACGCACTTTCTGAGCCCTTTCTAATAACTAATGGTGTGAAACAAGGCTGCGTTCTTGCTCCTACCCTATTCACAGTCTTTTCCAGCAGGATGCTCCAAAGGGCCACGGCAGACCTCGAGGATCAGGATGGTATCTACATTCGATACCATACTGATGGAAGTCTATTCAACCTAAGGCGTCTGAAGGCCCACACCAAGACCTTAAACCATCTTGTCCGGGAGCTGCTTTATGCTGACGACACCGCCCTTGTCGCCTACACAGAAGCAGCTCTGCAGCGTTTAACATCCTGCTTTGCAGATGCTGCTGAGCTCTTTGGGCTGGAAGTCAGTCTAAAGAAGACAGAAGTTCTCTATCAACCTGCACCTCAGGAAGTCCCACATCATCCCCACATCACCATTGGCCAATCAGAGCTCAAATCAGTCCAGCAGTTTAATTACCTAGGCAGCCTCATCTCCTCGGATGGTGAGATTGACGGGGAGATGGACAACAGGTTAGCAAAGGCATACAGTGCTTTTGGAAAACTCCATGAAAGAGTTTGGCGAAATAAACACCTGAAGAAAAGTACCAAGATCAGTGTTTACAGAGCCATAGTGCTGTCTATGCTCTTATACGGGTCTGAACCATGGGTCATCTACCGCCACCACCTGCGACTCCTGGAACGCTTCCATCAACGCTGTCTCTGTTCAGTCCTAAACATCCACTGGTCAGATGATGTGACCAATCCATCTGTTCTAGAACAGGCAGCAGTCACAAGTATTGAGGCCATGTTGCTGAGAACACAGCTGTGCTGGGCAGGGCATGTCTCCAGGATGAAGGACCAACCACCGCCTCCCTAAGATCCTGCTTTATGGGGAACTTGCCACCGGCTGCAGCAAGAGAGGAGCCCCGACGAAAAGATACAAGGACTCCCTGAAACAACATCTCAGCCTTGGCCATACTGACCACCATAACTGGTCTACTCTGGCCTCCAATCGGAGGCCTGGAGACGGACCATCTATAACGCTGCTGATGCTTTTGAGAAAGCACGCAGGATCACCCTTGAGGAGAAAAGGCAACGCAAAAAGAATTGTGCCTTGCAGAATACACCATCTAAGGAGTCTTTCTGCTGTGCCTTCTGCAACCGGACATGCCTGTCTCGTATTGGCCTTTTCGGCCACCAACGCGCTTGCGACAAACGTGGGTAGAGCCCTTCCCAAATCTTCGTTCGCGAAGCCCAGCCATGAATATAATTGCTTCAATAATTGCTTCAATATAGTGCACTGTCCTATCTTACACTATACTACTAGTAGTTTTAGCCTTTATATTGTCTAGTAAATGATTCTGATTAAGATCTTTTGTCTGATCATTTGTTATAATAAATGATTCATTTTATATAAATATTCTCATTTGCCAATTATTAAAACCTGCGGGACAAAAGTGGTTCAATCACACCTCCGTAATTCCTTAAATTTAAACTGTTGACACAGTCCGAGGCTGAGATTGGATTCAGCTGCACCCAGGCTCTTCTCCAAGCAGGGGTTTAGGAAGCCAGGGAGTCCTTTCTGCCCCTTGGGACTCAAGGGCAGGACTTCTTAATAAATTTTGTCTAAGCCTCCGTGACACTGGGACCATGCTGGGAGAGACTGGGATCATGCTGGGACTATACTAGGGGCAACTGGGTGCAACAGGGATCACAGTGGGAGGAACAGGAAGCAACTGCAACCATGCTGGGGGCAACTGGGATCATACTGGGATTGCACTGTGAGCAACTGGGCCCATGCTGGGGGAGACTGGGATCACAATGAGACTGACTGGGACTACACTAGGGGCAACTGGGAAGACACTGTGAGGAACAGGGAGCAACTGGAACCATGTTGGGGGCAATTGGGATCACACTAATGGTGACTTGGATCATACTGGGAGTGACAAGGAGCATGCTGGGGGCAACTAGGACCATGTTATGGGCAACTGGGATATAGTGGGAGCTTGAGGTGATTGGGGTCATACTGGGAGTGACTGGGACCACACTGAGGGTGACTGGATTTGACTGTGAGCAACTGGGATCATGCTGGAAGCAACTGGGAGTGACTGAGAGGATGCTGGGGGTGACTGGAACCACAGTGGGGGTGAAAGGAAGCAACTGGAACCATGTGGGGGGCAACTGGGCTCATACTGGGAGAAACTGGGAGTGACAGGGACAGTACTGGGACTACCTGGCAGTGACTGGGATCATACTGGGGGTGACTGGCAGCATCTGGGACCATGCTGGGAGCAAATGGCATCACACTGCAAGTGACTGGGTTGATACTGGGAACAAATAGAACCATGATGGAGGCAACTGGGATCATACTGGGAGTGACTGCAAGTGACTGGCATCATACTGGAATCATACGGGGAGTGGCAGTGGGCAGTGACTAGGATCATACAGGAGGTGACTGGGATCATATTGGCATTGACAGAGAGCAACTGGGATCATATTGGGGCAACTGGAATCATACTGGGAGTGACTGGGATTATAGTGGGTGTGAATAAGACCTTAGTGGGGGTTACTAGGAGCTACTGGGATCATGCTGGGAGCCAACTGGGGACACACTGGGAGCAACTGGGATCAACTGGCAGATACTGGAATGATGCATGGAGTACTAAGACCACAGTTGGGGCAACTGGGATCATACTGAGAGCAACTGGGGCCACACTGGGAGTGTCAGTAACCATACTGGTGGTGAATGGGACAACATTGGGAGTGACTATGTTTACACTGGGGGCAACTGGGAGTAACTGGAACCCTGTTGGGGGGGACTGGGATCATACTGGACTCATACTGGGAGGGACTGGCACTATGCTGGGGGAAACTGGGACCATAGTATGTGCAAGTGGGATGTAGTAGCGGGCTTATACTGGAGGTGACTGGGCTCGTACTGGGAGTGACTGGGCTCTGGGAAGCGCAAGATGGGGAGGAGGAGAAGCGCAACCCCTCCCACTGCTCTGCATTGCCAAAATCCTTGTTCCCAGTTCCCACTCTGGCCCTGACCAGCAGATCCGCTCTGGGATCCCTTTCCCTGCCACTTCCCAGCCCTCTGCCCGCCTTCCCGCCACTGGAAATCTGCACTTTGGAACCTCATCCCATTGTTTCCTCCTTCTCTTCCCTATTATTGTCAGGGTCCCCCTGCACCCCGTTTTCTCAGGCACTGGGAACCCCTGGCCATTCCCGGTTTTCCAGCCCCCAGACCCCTCTTTCTTTGACTCCAAGATCCCCCTGCCCTCCTTTCCTGGCCTTCCTGCCTCTCCCAGTCCCTGAATCCCCCTTTTCCTTGAGCCCGGGGACCATGGTCCCTCATTCCCAGCCATCCCAGGTCACCTCACCCTCAGCCTCCCCTTTCCTTGACTCCAGGACCCCCTGGAGCCCCTTCCCAGCTCTCACAGCTCTCCCAGTTCCCCTCTTTTCTTGACCCTGGGACCTCCCAGATCCCCAGATCTCCATGTCTCCCTAGTTCCCCACTCCTGGCGCTTCCTGCAGGGGGGTCCTGGGGTATCCCACGACCCCCTGGACCCCCCATTCCTGTGCACCGAGACCCCCCCCAAACTCCCTTGTCTGAGACTGGGACTCCCTGCACCCACTTCCCTGGCTCCAGGACATTCCTGCTCCCCCTTTCCTGGCCATCCTGCTTCTCCCAGACTCCACAATCCCTTTTCCTTTATCTTGGGACCCCTGGACCCCCATTCCTGGGCATCAGGACCCCCCTGCACTCCCTTACCCAGCACTAAGCCCCCCTTGAGCCCCTTTTCCCAGCCATCCCACCTCTCCAAGCCCCCAAACCCTCTCTTTTCCTTGACCCTGGCACACCCTGGACCCCCATTCCTGACTCTCTCAGTCCCCAACCCCTCCTTTCCTCAACACTCAGGACCCCCTGAACCCCCTTCCCACACATCCTGGGTCTGCCCATCCAATGAACCATCTTTCCCTGACACTGAAGGCCCCTGGACCCCACTTTCCTGGGCACAGGGATCCTCTGGTCCCCCTATCCCTCCTCTCCCCACTGTTAGTCCTGCCTTTTCTTGACCTTGGGACCCACCTGATCCCCCATTCCCAGGCACTGGGACCTTCCTGCACTCCCTTCCCTCGCTCCAGAACCCCCCTGGAATCATACTGCCTTATCCTGCACCAATCCCTACCTGCACCTCCTTTCCTGCCTATCCCACCTCTCCCTGATCCCAGACTCCCTTTTTCCTTAACTCTTGGACTCCACTTGATCCCCATTCCTCCCTTTCTGAGACCCCCTTTGCTTCACATCAGGGACCCCCTGAGACCCTTCACAGCCATCCCCTGTCTCCCCACCTCGTGACCCCCTCTCTCTGACACCAGGGACCCCCGGATCCCCCTTTTCTGGGCACAAGGTCCCCCTGGACCGCCCCATCCCACGTCTCCAAGCCCACTCATCCTCTTTTCTTCGAAATCCCCTTCCCCAGCACCGTGTCCCCCCCGCACCTCCTTATCCTGCACCAATACACCCCTGCACCCCCTTTCCCGACCATCCCACCGCTCCTCACCCCCGGCCTCTCCCGCCTTGACTCTGGGACCACCCCCAGCCCCCCCAAGCCCCCGTGTCCCCCCAGTGCCCCCTCCCTGCGTTACCTGTTGGCGGCGGGGTCGGAGCCCGGCCCGGGGCTCCCCCAGTTGGCGGCCGGTCCGGCGGGGCCTGCAGGAGCCGCGGAGGCCGCGGATGGGCGGGAGCGGGAGAAGGGAGGGAGGGAGGAGGAGAGGGAGGTGGGGTCTGGGAGGAGCCGGAGCCGCAGGAGCGGAGAGAAAAAGAGAAGGGGGAGGCAGGGGCGAGACGGGGGCGCAGCAGGAGCGGGAGGAGCAGCGTGAGCGAGGGCGGAAGGAGAGGCCGGGAGGCCGCAGCTCCCCGCCCGCATCGCTCAGGTGAGCGCGGGGCTCGTCCCCAGGATCTTGGACAGTCTCTGGGTTTGTTGTGTTTTTGGGGGGAGGGGATGTCTGGAGCTTGGAGGACTCTAAAGCTGAGCCGCAAATGCCCTGGGGGGATATTGGGGGTCCCCGGGAGGTGTTTTTTTGCGGGTCTCGGTGGCGGTTCCCGGCAGAGCCGCGGTGATGGGTGGGGGATGTGAGGTGTCCCCCCCCGCGGTGGGGGTTGTTCTTCCTGGGTCAGGCCCTTCATTGCCAGCCCAGAGCACGGAGAGGGAGCACCCCTGGGACCCTGAAACGGAGAGCCCGTACACGAGGGACCGCCGAGACCCCCTTCAGCCTGGAGAGGGGGGGGACACAGGAGAGGGGAGACCCCTGGGATACTGAAGTAGGGAGCCCAGAGAGGGGGCAACCCAGGATTCCCTGGACCCCCGGCAGCCTGGAGAAGGGGGAGCACAGGAGAGGGGGAACCCCTGCGAACCCGGCACCCCGAAGCAGAGAGTCAGGGGAGAAGGGACCCCTGGGACTCCCAAAACCCCCAGCATCCTTAAACGGGGGGCTACAGAGAGGGGGGACCCCAGGACTCCAAAGTGGGGAGACTAGAGATGGGGGACCCCTGGGATTCCCAGGACCCCTGGCAGCCCAGAGAGGGGGGACCCCCAGAACACACAGGACCCCCAACAGCCTGGACATGGGGGACCTCCAGAACCCCAGAGAGGAGAGACCAGAGAGAGGGGAACCCTGGGAGGGTTTTTTTAGGATGAATCTTGGTGGTTTGGGCTGAGTCTTGGGAATGCAGAGGACATGGTGCTGGGGAAGGGAGTTTCCAGACGATCCAAGGGTGAAGGGGGATGCAGGGACTTGGAGAAGTGGGATGGGGAGTCCAGGGGAAACAGGGCATCTAGAGGGTCCTCCTGTCCAGGAAAGGATGGTCCAGTAGTCTGCAGTGTCAGGGAAAGGTGGTTCACAGGATGGGGAGACCTGGGATGGCTGGGAAGGATTCAGGGAGTCCATGGTGTGAAGGAAGGGGGCTCTGGGAAAGGCAGGAATGCAAGTCCAGGGGGTCCCAGGGTCAAGGAAAGGGGGAGCCTGGGGGCTGGGAGAGGTGGGATGGGCAGGAAAGGGAGTAAAGGGAGGTATTGGGGCAGGATAAGAGGATGAAGGGGGGTTGGAGCTGGGGAAGGGGGTGCAGGTGGGTCCCAGTGCCTGGGAATGGGGGATCAGGTGGGTCCCAAGGTCAAGAAAAGGCAGGACTAGGGGTGGGAATAGGACAGATGTGGGGTCCAGGGTGTCCCTGTGCCCAGGAAAGTGGAGTCCAGGGGCCTCCAGTGTCAGGGAAAGATGGTTCACTGGGTGGGGAGACCCAGGATGTGTGGGAAGGAGGTTCAGGGGGTATTGAGGAAAGGAGTTGGGGACTGGGAGAGTCAGGAATGGGGGTTGAGGGGGTGTCAGGGTCAAGGAAAGAGGGAAACTGGGAGAGCTGTGAGAGCCGGGAAGGGGCTTTGGGATGTCCCAGGGTCAAGGAAAGGGGAAGCTGGGGGTGAGGTGACATGGGATGGCCAGGACTGGGGGCTTGGGTGTCCCCGCAGTCAAGGAAACAGGGGGATCCAGGGACTGGGAGAGGTGGGATGGTCAAGAAAGGGGGGGCGAGGGGATCCTGAAGTCAAAGAAAGAGGGGTCTGGAAAACCGGGAATGGCTGGGCAGGGAGGTCCCAGGCCAAGGGGAGCAGGAAGAGGAGGAAGAACACCTGGTGGGGGCTGCCGAGATCCCTGGAGTGGGGAGAGTGGAGAGGGGCGATACGGGAACTGGGGGAACCCCAGCAACCCCAGCAACGAGGCAGGGGGAACCTGCAGAGGGAGGAGGCTCGGGAGTTCAGGAACCCTGAAATGGGGGCCTGGAGTGGGGGTATCCTTGGGACCCCCAGGACCCTGAAGTGAGGAGCCTGGAGATGGAGGAGTCCTGGGACCCTGGCAGCCCGGATAAGGGGACCCAGAGAAAGGGGAGCTCACAGAAGGGAGACCACTGGCAACCTGGAGGTGGGGACAGCTCTGGGACAATGAAGTGGGAGCCCAGAGAGGGGGGACCTCTGGGATTCCCTGCACCCCCATCAGCCTGCAGAGTGGGAGACCCCAGAGAGGCAGGAACCCTGGGATCCCCAGCACCGCAAAGCAGAGAGTCAGGGGAGAAGGGACCCCTGGGACCCCTGAAAGCATCCCTAAGCAGGGGGACCCTGGAGGGGGAGCAAATCCAGGACCCCCAGCAGCCCAGAGAAGGTGGTCATCCCTCAGAACACCAAAGTGGGAAGACCAGATAGGGATCCCCAGCAGCCCAGAGAGGGCGGGGACCCTGGAAAGGTGAGACCCCCAATACACACGGGACCCCCAGCAACCCCAACAGGGGGGACCCCCAGAACCCCAAAGTGGAGAAACCAGAGAGAGGAAACTCTGGGGAGCATTTTCTGGTCTGAATCTTGGAGTTCTGGGTTTTTTGGGGGGCTGAAACTTGGTATTTAGGAGGTTTTTATGGGCACAGGATGCCTGGTGACTTCTAGAGATGGACTTGGGCAGGAGGAACCCCCAACCCAACGGGCTTACACCCTGTTTTTCCCACCAAAACAGGATTTCTCATTCCCAAACCTTGGCTGGATGGAGGAGGAGGCTGTGAGGAAGAGGAAGATGCCCCAGGACACCCAGACAGGTGAGGAGGAAGTCAGTGCCCCTTTCCTCCTCTGTTGTCCTGCATCTTCCAGCTGAGTATCGCCCCTGGCTGCAGGACAACCTCGCTGCTGACCTGCCAGGGATGGATTTGAGGGGATCTCCTTCCCCTTCCCCTTCTCTCTCTGGGCTGGAACAGATGAACAGGAGTGTCCAGTCCCATAGGCCGAGATGACACAATGAATCTCTGCAGTTCCTGCAAAGTAGAACCTAAACCGTTAAACAATTTTGCTGATTAACCTTCCCTTATGTGAATAGGGAGCATGTTGTTTTCCGTCTTGGATTGTACGTGGATCTTTAATATGGCCATAGACAAGGCCTGAACCCACATCATAGATGTTTCTTGACAAACCCTGTTTATTTGTGCTTTGTGAGTCGATGAAGTATGACTCTCTGTCTGATGACAATCTCACAGGAACCCCAAATCTTGGAATTCCTGCATCTTTACTGTGTGAGAGGAACTCAAGCTTTTATCACATAAAGTGATTAACTGCCAGTCAGAGATCTATAGGCCAGTTAGGAGCTTACCAGCAGCAGGCTGTGTCTGAATGCAACACCAAACAGCACCCTGGCAGTGCCAGTAGCTCACCACAGAGAGCTTGCACTCTCTGGACAGATTCCAGACCTTACTGAGGGGACAGGCCATCCCACCACAGTCTGCCCCAGACTGCAGTCGATCATCTTTACCTCATGGAGTGATAGTGCAGGTACCTCTTGCCTGCATGGGTAAAAGCATCCTCATGTATTGGGTCAGGTGCACTCATGGATATGTGAACACCAACAAAACAGCTGTATTACAATAAAGCTAGGGAGCAATCTAAGGAAACCATTTAAGTGATCTAAACAAATCATCCCAACAACGATGTTACCACTTTGTCTCAAAGATTGCAGGCAAGATGCAAGTCAGGTCTCAGGGTCCCATGGGAGAGTCCACAGAACCAGTGCTGTTGCAGTGCTGCAGCCGCCTTCTCATCCCCCTTTCTGTCCTAACGCAGGACTTTTCTTCTGTGAAAGTCAGCTTTCACACACTCCTAAATGACACTGGATAAGAAAACATTTTAGAGGCATAAGGTACATAAATTTGATCTCACAATCCCATGAAATCCTATGTGGATTTTCCTACCAAACCATCCCTTCAGGAGGAATCCCTTTCACAGGCTGCAGTAGCCAGAGACACAGATATTCCAAACAGCATTTACAAACTGCTGTTAAACTGCTGGGACAGAACATATACAAATATGAACATTGCAAACTTTAAAGCAATCAGTGTAGCAAAAGCAATATAAGCTTTCAATTCTTCTGTAATTAAAATAACAGAGAAGCCTAAAAGAAACATAGAACAGATGACAACAAAAACAAATACAATGGTCATGGCACTGTCTGGTGTTCTGACAGTATTATTCAAATTGCAGTCTGATTCTTGTATATGCACCACCTTTGGAGATCATAGGCTCATCTTACAACAGTTCTTAGCCATGTCAGAAGCCTTTCCTTATTGGTCTTTCTTGTTTACTTACTCCTGACCCATTTCAGGAATTCTTATTACAGTCCAAAACCTCTTGTCTTGGTGTGTCTCACTTGCAGTTGTTCAGGCCTTTGTTCACTTCTGCATAAAAGCTGTTTCCATCCATATCACTTTCAGTCTGAGTTCTGGTGGCACAGTTTCCAAGTCTGTCTGCTGAAATGGACTTTCTGCAAACAGTCAACTTGACACATTGTTAGTTCACATTGAGAGCAAAACAGTGCCCCCCTTTTGATTTTGCCACAGCCCCCCGGAGCTCAATCAGGGCACAGAGGGCAGGAACATTCACAGGCTGTGAGCCTGAAACAGGCCCAGAGCACACAGGGGCCAATATAGGTAGCTCTTCTTCCCCCCCCTTTTCGTGTCAGCCAGTCCAGCGGGCAGGGGCGGGCCCACGGCGGTGGCCGCCCGGTCCGTGGGACAGTGCCGGTCCTTCAGCCTTCGGTACCGCGTCCGTTCCTGCCGGGCTCCACTGGGAACCCCCCCGCAGTTCACCACAGGGACGGGCCAGACCAAGTCTCGGGCAACCTTCCCTTCTGACCTTTCCTTTTCGCTGGTGTAAAAAATATCTTGCCCAGTTTTCGACTGCTCCTGGGCTCTGTTGCTATAGCAACGACCGCGAGCCAGGAGCTCGAGCGGACCGGTGGGGGTGGGGTGGGGGGGGGGGGGGGGGGTGGGGCGGGTGGGGGGGGGGGGGGGGGGGGTGGGTTGCCTTTTCCCTCCCCGAGACAGAGCCGGCCGGCCCAGGCGGCGGCTCCGCCCGCAGCGGCTTCGGGGGTCCGAAACTGGGCTTCCCAAGTCTATGGGGGAAAACCGAGGGTGTCGGGGGAGAGTGGGGGCGATCGAGCCGCCCTCGGTAACCAAAGCGACCGTTTCGCCGCTCACTGCAAAAGCGGTGACTTCCCCCGGAGGGTCGGCGGCGGTGCCGCTTGTGACAGCGCCGCTTGCAGCAGCCGTCGCTCCATCTCCGCTTGCCGCAGCACAAGCGGCGGCTTCGCTTGTAGAAGGCGTTTTGCCTACAGAGGCGGAGAGACCTGGCGCGAGGGGGCAGCGGCAGCATTCGGAGTCTCCCCCCTTTTGAAACAGGAGTGGCAGCAGCTCTGGCGGGGGCAGCTTCCTCCCTGTCTGCCACGGGCATCTCGCCCCCGGCTGCGAACGGCCGGGGCAGCGGAGTCAGCGCTGACAGCGGCGGAGAGGCCGGGGCGGGGGGGCCAAGGGCCGAGCGGGGGTGCTCCCGCTCCCCTCCCGCCGCAGCTGCTCCTCGGCCACGCCGCTCTCGCTCACAAGTGCCTCCAGCATCTCCAAGACGGGCAGGTGTGGGCAGCGGCGAAATCGAGTCCGGGGCTGAGCTGCATCAGGTCCCGACCCAGCACGGTCGAGATGTGGTAGACATCGGCGGCTATCAGCTGGAACGGACTCTTCTCCAGAGCCCTCTTCGGACTACCATCGATATCCTCCATTCCGGAGGATTTAGAAAAGCCAGAAAAAAACTGCAGCTAAAATTTCCAGCATGGGATTCAAACCCGTGGCGCTCTGGATTACCAAACGGGCTTTACTTTCCACACACCAAAAGCGACTTCAGGCCAGGGCAGGGTATTTTAAAGTAGAAAGGCGTCCCTTTCCTTCCGGCTGTGCCAAGCCCCCTGAGTAACCACAGCACTACGGTCCACTGTCTACTGTCCCTGCCTTGTCCGAAGCTGTGCCAGGGGGGTCCTCCACCTGCACCCCCTTAAGCATCCCAGGCCAGTCAAATTGCCCATCCAGGCGAAACACTTTTCACCCACAGACTGGGAAAACACCGACTTTTGCAACAACAGGGGCCCAAGTCTCACTTCCCAGCCCCACTGTATTCCCAATTTCCAGAGAAAACCCCACTTTATAATTGCTAGCAAAATTACCCAAAGGACCTGCTCTTTTATCTCACCCTTGATTGTTAGAAGCTGGGGCTTCTCAAGGTCACTGCAGGAATTCTCCAAAATGTGCTGGCAGAAGAAGAATTTCCTGCAGGATAAAATTTTCCAATCCAGAGTCCCAGGTGTTCCAGGGTGCTGGATTTCAATTTCCGCATTTCAGACACCAAACTGTTGCCTAAAAGACCGTGGAGAAAAAGACTCCAGGCCAATTTAGTGTAGGAGATAAGATAAAGAGAGTAGGTCCTTGTCCTAGTTAGAACAGCTGGGACCAGCTCATTACTGTGTGGGTGTAACCCAAAACTGTGTATTCTACATCCTCTATGCCATTTCCCAGGAACTGTTAACAATAGACCATTTGCAGCAGCTGCCCAGAGCACACCTGACCCCTCAGGCTATAAATTGGGTGTTAAGAGGCCTGTGAGATAGGAGGATGCTCCTGTCCTCACACCCATTGTGGAACTCCCTGACCTGAGGGAGGTACTGGGCATTCCTACCTGAACCTGAGGATATATAATCTTGGGGTCTTGGGACTTCTAGTACTACTCATGGGATCCAGAGAAGGACCAGAACCTTGACCGGACTGTAACCACCACTCAACCAGACTGAGACCACCACTCTCAACCAGACTGAGACCACCACTCTCAACCAGACTGAGACCACCACTCTCAACCAGACTGCCACCATCACTCGCACCAACAGTTTTTTTGTGGGAAATAGGGCCTAGAAAAAACCGTACCTTTGCAGAGAACCTTACCTTTGCAGAAGTGGCTCATTACAGGGGTAAGCTGCAACTCCTAAAAATGCCATTTCAACTCCTATTTCAACTGCCACCACTGTTTCAACTGCCATGACAGGTAGCAGCCAATCAAATGCTGCGGTCACAGATTTTACCTTATTAGGTATGATTATCTATTGGTGTTGGGTTATAAAAGGAGGGCTGCTACTCCAATAAACTTGTCTCAGCTACACCCCCCTGAGTCCGTGCCTCAATACACCACAGTTTTTCTCCTCTCCTTTTACTTTTGGACTTGGAGAACCACATGGGGTTCAGCACAGGAGCCAACGAACAACATCCTGTTCGTGCCCCATGGTGCCGAGTTATACATCTGGGGTTTTGTGAGCTAAAACCAATTGTTTGTCTGTGTAATTGTATTCATTGTATTATTTTTATTAAATTGTTATTCTGATTTATAATCTCTCTTGAGTTGGGTTCATTTCCCCTGCTGGTTTACCTTTAAACCAGCACAGTCCTTTAATCTCGGGCCTGAGGCCCAGGGGATGCACCTGACACACGACTCTAGACAGTGGTTCTATGATTTTACAATAAGGTCCATCCAATCCCAGATTTGTCCACCCCCGGTTCTGCCCCCTGACACGCCCCTTTGGGAATTGGGTTTGGGGTCTTTGGGACCCCTTCTTTGCAGCACACACAGTTCTTGGAGTTCCTGCAGAGTTCTAGGCTCGAAGGTCGCTGTGTCTGTGTGATATCTTCTGGTCCAGGGCTTTGGTTGTTTTTCTCCAGTTCTACCTTGACAAGAAGACTAAACACGCTGAGGGAATTTAGAGGGATTGATCCGGAATGGGGTAAGAGAGTTGGGGATGTGTAAGTACTATGTTAAGGGTAAGGGATATAATACAGCTACATTAAAATCTACATTCACTACACAGCTGCTTCTAAAATCTACAAAAGCTAAAAAAAACCCCAAAAGCTCTGAGGCATCAAGGGACACAGGTCAGGAGCTGCCCCCCACCTCCCAGCACCCCACAGCAGGTTAGGAGCTCAGGGGCCCACCCTGGACCCTCCCTCTCTCATCCTCCTTTCCCATCCCTTTTTTGTGCTTCCAATAATTTGTCTTGGCTTCTCCTACTTTTCTTTCTTTCTCTCCTCTCTTTTGATTTTAGAAAATGAAGTTGGATTATCCTTTTGGAATCCAACATCTGGCCTCATTTGGGCCTTAACCTTGCTTGGGGTATCTTAGAACCCAATTCCTCCCCTCATTTGTGAGTCAAGGCAAACTTTGCCAAATATCACTCAAAATCCCCCTAATTTCACCCCCAAGCCCCTTAATTCCACTCAAAATTCCCTTAGTTCCACGTAAAATTCCCCTCATTTCTCCCCAAATCCCTGATTTCATCCTAAATCCTCTTAATTCTGTCACGACAAGGGAAGAGAGAGACGCTCAATATGAGAATCAGCAAGCTTCGTTTATTGATCACTGCTAACAGCTTAATATATGCTTTATAATTAGCTCATACATATTGCAAAGCTAAGCTCATTATTGGTTCTTGCTTAAAAGTTGATTCCGCCTTTACTCCCTTCTTTTGTTGACACAGGTGGCTCTCAGTTGCTTTTGTTTTGCTAATCACAACCTCCTGTTTACCAGCCAACTAGCACGTGCGAGGACACTGTAGCCTTGCCATGGCCTTGCTATCTCAGATTTTCTCATCGGCCTAGACAAGCTGTGTTCTATACTCTAACAGCTCGTCCATAGCTTTAGCCATATCCATATGTCCTTGTCCTGCTAGCCAATCCTCTACATAATTCCACTGAAGATCCCCTTAATTCCACCTAAAATCCCCCAAATATCACCCCAAATCTCTTAATTCAACCCCAAAATCCCATAATTCCAACTAACCCCTCAATCTCACGGGAATTCCCTTAATTCCACCCCAAATCCCCTTAATTTCACCTAAAATCCCCCTAATGTCACCCCAAATTCTTTAACTGTACCCAAAATTCCCTTAGACCCTTCTAAAATCCCCACAGTTTCACCTGAAGTCCCACTGATTTCACCCCAGATCCACAAGATTTCATCAAAAATCCCCTTAATTTCACACAACACCCCCTTAAGACGGCCCACCCCCCAATTTCACCTCAAATCGACTCAATTCACCTCAAAAGTCCCTGAACTCCACCTAAAATCCTCCAAAATCATAAAAAAACCCTAATTTCACCCCAAATCCACTTAATTCCACCCAAGATTCTCCTAATTCCATCCAAAATCCCCCCAATATCACCACAAATGCCCTTAATTCCACTTAAAATTCCCTTAATTTCACCTAAAATATCCCTAATTTCACCCCAAATCCCTTAATTCAACCCGAAATTCCCTTAATCCCTCCTACAATCCCCATAATTTCACCCCAAATCCCCCAGATTCCACCAAAAATTGCCTTAATTTCACACAAAATTCCTTTAATTCCACCTGAATACCCCTAATTTCACCTCAAATCTCCTGATTTTCATCTCATATCACAATGGTTCTACTCAAAGTTGCCTTAGCTCCACCTCAAATCCCCATAATTTCATCAAAATCCTCCTGATTTCACCCCAAATCCCTTTAATTCCAGTCAAAATCCCCTTAATCCCACCTAAAATCTCCATAATCTCATAAAAATCCCCAATTTCACCCCAAATCTCCTTAATTCCAGTCAAAATTCCCTTAATCCAACCTAAAATTTCCATAATTTCACCCCAAATCTCCGATTTCACCTCAAGTGCCCTTAATTCCACCCCAAATCCCCAAACTATCCCCCAAAATCCATTCATTCAATCCCCAAATCCCTTAATTTCTCCCCCCCAATCTCACCGAAATCTCCCTGATTTCAATCAAAACTCCCTGAATTCCACCTAAAATTCCCAAAGCCCCCTCCAGGCCCCCAACACAACCCTCCCTCCGGCCCCCAGAGCCCCCGCAAGCCCCCTTTAGTGATCCCCCAGAGCCTCCCTTTCCTATGGGGTCTGTCCTCCGAGGACTTGGGGGTCCAAGGGGGCACTTGGGGGTCAGAGAGGGAATTTAGGGATCCGATGAGGCATTATGGGGCACTTATGGGGCACTTAGGGGTCAGGGGAGGGAATTTGGGTGTCCAGGTGGGCACTGGGGAGGCACTTAGGGGTGCTGGGTGGCACTTCTGGGACAGTTTGGGGTCCAGGGAAGCACTTGGAGGACTCTTGGGCGTCTAGAGGGGCACTTGAGGAGGGTCAGGGGAGGGAATTTGGGGGCACTTGAGGGTCTGGGGGCACTTGGGGGGCTGCAAACCCCGCTACAATGGGGCTCCGTGGGGCCGCGGGGGGTGATGGGAGTTGTAGTCCCGGCTATAAATAGCGCTCTATGTGGCCGCGGTGCATGACGGGAGTTGTAGTCTCGGAAGGGACTAAAGTGGCTCTGGCTCCAGGCCCCTCCCCAACTCCCCCTTCTCGGACGCGGATTGGCTGCGGGCTTTGACGGGCGGGCACTGCGACCAATGGGAGGCGCTAGAGGCGAAAACAGCTCGGGTTACCTTTGCAGACCCTCACAGTACAGACCAGTTCATTCCCAGGCCCTCCCAGTATAGCCCAGTTCAGTCCCAGTCCCGCCCAATATAGTCCAGTTCATCCCCAGTACCGCCCAGTTCATACTCAGGCCCTCCCAGTACAGCCCGGTTCCCCTCAGTCCCTTCCAGTCTCCCCCAGTCCCTCCTCTCCAGTCCAACTCAGTTTCCCCCATCCCTCCGTCCACCCAGGTGACCCTCAGGGTCCCCCAGTATGTCCCATTCCATCCCAGTGTCATTCCTAGCATGTCCCAGTGTCCCCCAGCCCTCCCCAGTGTCCCCCCCAGTCCCTCCCCATTCCCCCAGTGTCCTCCCCAGCACTCCCAGTGTCCCCCAGTACGTCCCAGTCTGTCCCAGTATCATTCACGGCATTCCCAGCATCCGCCAGTATGTCCCAGTTCCCCCAGTGTCTCCCATAGTGTCCCCCAGTATGTCCCGGTCCATACCAGTATCACCTCCAGTATGTCCCAGTATGAACTCCAGAATGTCCCAGCCCTCCCCAGTGCCCCCCTCAGCGTTCTCAGTGTCCTCCAGTCCCCCCCAGTATCACTCCCAGTATGACCCAGTGTCCATCTGAGTCCACCCCTGTCGCTGATAATGTCGGAACGGCCAAAGTAACACGAAAAAAGGTTCCAGCAAAGTTTATTCCAAGGAAAAAGCAGGGACGCCGGGGCTGCTGTGCAGCCCCTTAAGTACAGTTTTTGAACACACGTAATGCACACGGATAGGACAGTTCAAACTTTCACACCAGAATTCTTACAGCTAATAGGTGCATTTTCTAACCTCTACTTTCTCACAACAACTTTGCTCTTTCTCAAAACAGCCCAGTTCTTTCCCACAACAGTCCCGAGCACCTGCTCTTATTTTTCTCTCATGTTGATGTTTTTCCCAACCACTCTCGTTCAAAACAGGTCGTTGTTCTCATGAGACAGTGCTCCTGTTTTCATGAGACAGTGTTCTCTGTTCCCACAGGACAGCTTCTTCAGGGTGCATCAGTATGTTGTCAGGATCAGGGCCTCCATTTTCAGTCCTCTCTTTCAGTCCATCTCAGGGGTATACTTTGATCTGGTCAACATCTATTGCTTCGTCAGTATGTGCCAAGGTGCTGACAGACCCGCTGTCACCCCTGACACACCCCAGTTGCTGCCACAGTCCCTTCCAGTCCGCCAGCCGTGACCACGCCCCCTCAGCATTGGCCACTCCCCTTTAGCAGAGACCACGCCCCTCAGCCGTGGTCACGCCCCCCCGGTTTCGCCCCCCAGGTTTCACCCCCCAGTTTTACCTGTGGCTGCTCTGGGAAGGTGAGTGATCCCCCCAGTCCCTCCTCAGACCTCCTCAGTTACCCTCCAGTCCCTCCCATTTAACCCCTGGTTCCCTACAGCCTGTCCCACTTACCTCCCAGTCCCTCCCAGTTACCCTCCAGTCCCCCCCAGTCTCTTCCAGTCCCCCTGCAGTTGCTCCTAATCCACTTCCAGTTCCCCCCAGTCCCTCCCAGTGCCCCCCAGTGGCTCCCACTCTCCCTCGAGTCCCCTCCTAGTCCGTCCAGTTGTTCCAAGTCCCCCGTAAATTGGGCTTCCAGTAACTCAGTGCCCCCCAATTCCCTCCCAGTCCCCCCCCACTCCCTCACAGTTCCTTCCAATCCCCCCAGTAACCCAGTACCCCCCAATTCCCTCCCAGTCCCCCCCACTCCCTCACAGTTCCTTCCAATCCCCCCAGTAACCCCCCGCCCCTCCCAGTCCCGCCCTGCTCAGGAATCCCAGTGACTCACCTGCCCCTCCCCCACCCGGACGCCCGGGATTCCCGGGGGGGCGCCCCCTCCCCCCCCATTCCCGGTTTTTCGGGAACCCCTGGAATCTTCCCCTCCTCCCCAGGGGTCAAAAATCACGAGATGGAGCGGGAAAGCCTGAGGGTGCTGGTGCTACTGGGAGGTACTGGGAGGGACTGGGGGGAGATTGGGGGAGAACTGGGGGGAACTGGAGGGGACTGGGAGCATTTGAGGAGGAACTGGGATATATATACTGGGAGGGAACTGGGAGGTACTGCGGGAGGACTGGGTAGGGACTGGGAGCAACTGGGAGGGAACTGGGGAGGACTGGGAGGTACTGGGAGTAACCAGGTGGGGAACTGGGTTTATTTGGAACTGGGAGGAACTGGTACCACTGATCCCCCCAAACTGGTTCCCCTCCCCATCCCAGTTCTGTCCATGGCAAGAGGGAACTCCCACCCTGGTGAGTGACTGGGACCAACTGGGAGGGGGGGGGCTGTACTGGGAGTGGGGTGGGGTCATACTGGGAATGGAGAGGGTCATACTGGGAGTGGGGGTGTGGTCCATACTGGGATGGGGGGCCATACTGGTTTATAGTGGTATGGGGAGGTCCATACTGGTATGAGGGGGCCATACTAGGTTATGCTGGGATGTGAGGGATCCATACTGGTTTATACTGGGATGAGGGCTCATACTGGTTTGTACCGGTATGGGAGGCTCATACTGGGTTGAGGGGAGCCCATAATGGTTTATACTGAGATGGAAGGGTCCATAATGGGTCCATACTGGGTTATACTGGGATGGGAGTGCCTACACTGGTTTATACTGGGGTGGGGAAGTCCATACTGGTCCCTCTGACTCTTCCCCTCCCCACAGATGCCAACAATCCCTTCCAGTACGGTGAGTGGGGACCAGTTTGGGGGGACTGGGGGAACTGGGAGGGAATTGGGGAGGACTGGGAAAAAAACTGGGGGTACTGGGAGGGGTAGGGGGCAAATGGAGATGTCCCCAGGCATGTCCCCAGGCGTGTCCCAGGCGTGTCCCAGGTGTGTCCCCCGGTGTGTCCCCCGGTGTGTCCCCAGGTGTGTCCCCCATTGTGTCCCCAGGTGTGTCCCCGGTGAATCCCCAGGTGTGTCCCCAGGTGTGTCCCAGGCTTGTCCGAAGGCGTGTCCTCAGGCGTGTCCCAGATGTGTCCCCAGGTGTTTCCCGAGGTGTTTCCTAGGTGTGTCCCCAGCTGTCCCCAGGTGTGTCCCCAGCTGTGTCCCAGGTGTGACAGGTGTGTCCCTCCAGACTGGCATCACCTGCGCGTGGCTGGGTTGGGCGTGGCCGCCTTCCTGTGTGTCCTGGGCTTCATCGTCCTGCTCAGTGAGTGTCACCTGTGCCAACTGGGGATGTCCTCAGTTTCACCTGGCGGGGGGGGGGGGGGCAGCAATGTTACCTGCGCGGTGTTTGTGTCACCTGGGGGGGCCCCAATGCCACCTGGGAGTCCCTAATGTCACCCGGGGGGTCCCTGTGTCACTTTCTTTGTGTCACCTGTTGTGTCCCCTGACAGGTGGGAAGTGCAAGTGCCGGAGCAAGGCCAGGTGGGACAGGGGAACACTGGGGGGACATTGGGAGGATGGGGGGGACATTGGGGGGACAAGGGGACACTGGGGACACAGAGGTGTCCCTGACCCTGCCCACCCCCCACAGCCACCAACGACACCCCCCTGAGATGTCACACCTGGTTGGGACAGGTGAGTGTCCTCTCCCCCCTGGGGGACATCTGGGGTACTTGGGGACAAGGGGGAGGGCAGTGGGGACAAAGGGGGGACTTCGGGACATCTGGGGGACCTTAGGGACAATGGGGACCCCCCTAATCCCCCCTCTCTTCACAGGAGCCGTCAGCACGTGCTGAGGTGTCCCCAAGTGTCCCCGAGTGTCCCCAAGTGCAGCGACACATGGAGGGGGGAGGAACGGGTTTATTTTGGGGTGGAACCCCCCAAAAACAGCCCAACAAATGGGGAAAATGAATAAAAAAGGTTAAAAAAAAAAAGAGGTAATTTGGTTCTTGGGGGGTGGTGGCACTTGGCGGACATCAGGGGGGACAGGGGACAGTGCTGGGGGGTGGCACGTGGAGGGGACCAGGTGACATGGGTAGATAGTGGCCTCAGGGACATCAGGGGGATGGTGGCACCAGGAGAGGACATCAGCTTGATGGTGGCTTTGGGGACGGTGGGTGGCACATGGAGGGGACACAAGGCCAATGGTGACATTGCAGTGACAGTGGCCTTGGGGACATAGGGTTGGGGATGGCACATGAAGGGAACACAAGGCCAATGGTGACATTGTGGTGACAGGAGCCTTGGGGACACAGGGTTGAGGGTGGCACATGGAGGGAACACAAGGCCAATGGTGACACTGCGGTGACAATGGCCTTGGGGACATAGGGTTGGTGGTGGCACCAGGAGGGGACATTGTGCCAGTGGTGATACTGTGGTGACGGCGGCCTTGGGGACATCGGGGCATTGGTGGCACCAAAAGATGAAATTGGGCCAATGGTGACATCAGGTTGAAGGTGGCTTTGGAGTTGGTGGTGGCACCAGGAGGGGACAGGGGACATCAGGGCCATGGTGACAGCAGGAAGTGACACAAGTTCAGTGGTGACATCAGGCTGATGGTGGCCTTGGGGATATTGTGGCAGTGGTGTCAAAAGGAGGGGACAAGGTGAGGTGGTGGCCTTGGGGACATCAGGGCAGTGATGACACCAGGAGGGAACACGAGGCCAATGGGGTCATCAGGGGGATGGTGGCACCAGGTCCATGATGGTGAGGGGAATGATGTCCCCATGCCCCTCAGGTGACCAGGTCCATGCTCACATGGTGTCCCCCCATCCCTCAAGTGATCAGTCCATGGTGACATGATGGTTGATGTCCCCATGTCCTCTCATGCCTCGAGGTCTATGGTCATGTGCTGGTAGATCTGGGTGGCCCCTTTGAAGCTAGAGGCCACAAGGAAGTGCCATTGGCCAATGGTGACAGGGACAAAGGCGCGGGGGGTGGGCACCAGCAGCTCCTGGGTGGGCTCCAGGTGCCCCTCGGGGCCCAGGCGGAACACGCGGCTCAGGGCAAAGTCGTTGCCCAGCAGGACGTAGCGGTGGCCACTCAAGGTCAGTGGCTGGAAGATCATCGACCCCCGAGCCGGGACCTGCTGGATCTCCCGGAACATGGAGCCCTCCCAGCGCATCACCTGGAAAGGGGGACAGCGGTGGGAGGTGGGTGGGGTGGGAGGTAGGATCATGGGTTGGGTTGGGTTGGGTGGTGGGATCGTGGAAAGGGTTGGGTTGGGTGGTGGGATGATCAGATGGGTGATGGGATCATGGGATGGACTGGGAAGGGTGGTGCGATCATGGGGTGCATTGAGTTGTGTTGGGTTTTATTGGGTTGTGTTGGGTGGTGGAGTCATGGAATGGCTTGGGTTGGGTGGTGGGATCATGGGAAGGGTGGTGGGATCATGGGACGGGTGGTGGAATCGTGGGAAGGAGCGGGCTGGGTGGTGGGATCATGGGATGGATTGGGAAGGGTGATGAGATTGTGGGATGGGTGGTGGGGTCATGGGATGGGTGGTGGGGTCATGGGGAAGACGTGGCACCCCATGACCACACGATGGTGATGGATGCCCACAGACCCATGATCTCAGTGGATCCCCATAACAACATGACCCTGGTGACCCCCATAGCCCCATGACCCTGATGTACCCCCACAGCCACATGAGCCTGGTGACCCCCTATAGCCCCATGACCCTGATGTACCCCTACAACCACATGAGCCAGGTGGACCTCCATGGACTCCTGCTGACCCCACGACTACCCGACCCCGATAACTTCCCATAACCACACAACTCTGGTATCCCCCATGACCCCACGACCTTGCTGGCCCCCCATGGGTCCCTGATGACCCCCATGACCCTGATGACCCCCACAGACCTACAACTTTGATGGTTCCCCATAACCACGTAATGGTGTTGGACCCCAACAGACCCATGATGATGCTGGACCCGCATGACTCTGATGACTCTCGTGACAGTGGTGTCCCCCCATGACCATATGACTTTGTTGATCCCCCATAGCCACATGACTCCTGGTATCCCCCATGGCCTCATGATGTTGCTGGACCGCCATGGACCCCTGATGACCCCCATGACCACATGATTCTGATGGCCCCCCATAACCACACAACCCTGATATCCTCCATGACCCTGGTAACCCTCCATGACCCCTGCCCACCCCTGCCCACTCTCCCGACCCCCCCCACCTTGGCATCCCCCAGGAACCGTGTGAGGCACAGGAATACGTGTCCCCTCAGCCGGAAGTGCTTCGCCGCGTACACGTCGGGTACGTGGGGGATGTCGGTGTGGGGGGTGAAGACCCCCCCGCTCCACCGGTACACGAGGGGTCTCCTGGCTCCTGAACACACCACGAGTGCTGGGCGCCCGCCCAGCTCCAGGAATTCCAGGTGGGTGTCGCGGTGCCACGCCCGGAGGGTCTGGTGGGGGTAGAAGCCGCGCCCACCCCACCGGAACACGGTGCTGGTGCCGCCCTTGGAGCTGTCGGCCACGCCCAGGTACAGGTGGCCCCCGAGACGGGCGGTGGCCACGGCGTGGGGGCGACGCAGCCGCCCCGCTCCGAGGCTCTGGTGGCGAACAAAGGTGGCCCCGGGGCCACCAGAGCGGCGCCAGACCCAGGAACCACCCCGGAGCTGGGCCACCACCACCAAGAGGGACCCACCAAGGGGCAGCGGGTGGCAGGCCACTGGAGAGGAGCCTGTGGGGACAATGGGGACAGTGAGGTTACGGGGAGCAAGGGGTTGGGGATGTTGGGGTGGTGGGGACAAGGCACTGGGGACACTGGGGATTTTGGGGATGTTGAGAACATTGGAGACATCTCTATGGGACATTGGGGACATTGAGGTCTCTGTGGGGACATTGGGGATGTTGGGAACACGGGGACATTGGGGTGGCGGTGACAGGGCTATGGGGACATTGGGATGATGGGGACAAGGCTATGGGGACATTAGGCACACTGGGGACACTGGGAACATTGGGGACACTGTGGATGTTGGGGTGGTGGAGACGTCTCTACAGGGACAGGAGCTGTCCCCAAACTGGGCCACCACCACCAGGAGAGACCCACCAGTGGGTGACAGGCCACTGAGGAGGAGCCTGGGGGGACAGTGAGGACAGTGGGGTTAAAGGGGGAGGGGTGGGGGCAAGGGGTTGAAAACATTGGGGACGTTGGGGACACTGGGAACATTGGGGACACTGGGGACACTGGGAACGTTGGGGACATTGGGGACATTGGGGACACTGGGAACATTGGGGACACTGGGGACACTGGGAACATTGGGGACATTGGGGACATTGGGGACACTGGGAACATTGAGGTGGTGGGGATGTCTCTGTGGGGATGTCTCTATGGGGACACTGAGGACATTGGGGTTGGGGTGGTGGGGACTGGGCTGTGGGGACACTGGGGACACTGGGGTTGGGGTGGTGGTTTTGGTCTCCTCCAGCCCATTTTTGAGGTCTCTCAACCCATTTTTTACATCCCTCACCCCATTTTTCAGGTCCCTCACCCCATTTTTCAGGTGCCTCACCCCATTTTTGTGGTCCGTTACTCCATTTTTGAGGTTCCTCACCCCATTTTTGGGCCCCCCTTGGCTGTTTTCGGGATCACCCCACCCAGGGTGGGTTTTGGGTCCCCCCAGACTCACTGTTGATGATGGTGGGGGCCCGGAACCTCCCAGCCAGTTGGTCCCACTCCAGGAGGGCGCAGGCATCGGCAAAGGGCTGGGCCAGGGCCACCCCCTGGTGCCCCCCTAGCGTGAAAGACTCGGCCCCCAGGGATGAGAAGGGCAGGGACTGGAATGGCCGGAGCTCTGGGAACACAGGGACATTATGGGGACACCATGGGGACAGCCCAATGCCACCCCCAGGGAAATGGGAACATCCTGGGGATACCCCACTGCCACCCCAGGGACATCCTGGGGACACCCCAGAAACACCCCACTGTCACCCCTGGGGATATGGGGACAACCCCAAGGACACTGGACATGAGGACATCCTGGGGACACCTAAAGGAACATGGAGACATCCCAGGGACATCGCAGGGACATGGGGACACCATGGAGACAGCCCAATGCCACCCCCAGTGCCCCCCCCACGTGAAGGAATTGGCCCCCAGAGATGAGAAGGGCAGGGACTGGAACAGGCAGCGCTCAGGACATGGGGACACTCTGGGGGCAGCATGGGGACATCGTGGGGACAGCCTAGGCACAGTTCTGGGGGCATGGGGACACACTGGGGACACCCCCTGCCATCCCCAGGGACATGGGGACAGCCTTGGAACACTCCTGGGGACATGGGGACACCCTGGAGGACAAACCCCATGCCACCCCCCAGGGACACAGGGACACCATGAGGACACCCCAGAGACATGCCCAGGGACATGGGGACACCATGGGGACACCCCAGAGACATCTCCAGGGATGTGGGGACATCCCATGGACATTCCAAGGACATGAGGACACCTCAGGGACACCCTCAGGGACACTATGGAGACCTTTGGGGGACACTTTGGGGATACTTTGCTACCACCTCTGGGGACACCAAGGGGACACTCTGGTTCCTTGGGGACACTTTGGAGGCTCTTGGGGCACCTCAAGGACACTCTGGGGACACTGGGGATACTTTAGGGACATTGGGGTCCATAGGTGTGTTTGTACTCCCAGCCCCGGGTGCCCAGTCTCCCCAAGTCCCTCCCAGTCCCCGCCAATCTCCTCCCAAACCCTTCTCAGTCCCTCCCAGTGCTCCCAGTTCCCACCTGCCCGCTGGCACTGGAAGTCCTGGGGGTCCAGGTGGGCAAGGGGGGTCCCTTGGTGGGGGGAGGGGCTGCGGCAGCGCCCAGCAGTCTCAGGGGAGGAGGGGACTGTCCCCAGCCACGACAGGAGCCACCGCAGGCGACAATCACAGCGGAACGGGTTCCCCCGCAGGTCCCTGAGCCACCAAGTGTCACCAAAGTGTCACCAGGTGTCACCAAAATGTCCCCAAATGTCACTAAATGTCCCCACGTGTCACCAAATCCCCCCAAATCCCTCCAAGTCCCCCAATGTCCCCCTGATGTCCCCAATGTACCCCAAAACCCCCAATGTCCCCAATCCCCCCCAATGTCCCCATGTCTCCAAAGTCCCTATACCTCCCCCAATGTCCCGAATGTCCCCAATGTCCCCAATGCCCTGTCCTCCAATGCCCCCAATCCCCCAATGTCCCCAATGTCCCCAACACTCCCCGTTTCCCTCCCTGTCCCCAATGTCCCCAGTGTCCGCACGGTGTCACTCACAGGTGGCTCAGGGTCTCCAGCCCCTGGAAGAGCCCCTGAGGCAGCGTCTCCAGGCGGTTGTTGGCCAAACTCCTGTGGGGACGTTGGGGGAACACTGGGGACATTGGGGACATTGAGGGGGACATAGGGAGAACATTGTGGGGTTTGGAGGGCTTGGGGACACCTGGGGGCACTTGGGGACATTGGGGACAGCTGGGGACAGGGAAATGGGGGCATCTGGGGACACCCAGCGACACATGGGGACATGGGGACAGGGACACAGGGACAGGAACATGGGGACACCTGGGGACAGGAACATGGGGACATTTGGGGACATCTGGGGACATGAGGACACCTGGGGATATTTGGGGACACCCTAATGTCCCCAATCCCCCCCAGTGTGCCCCATGTCCCCCCAGTGTCCCCAGTGTCACTCACAGGAACAGGAGCCCCCGGAGGCCCCGCAGGGCGGTGGGTTCGATGGTCCCGACCTCGTTGTCCTCGATGAACCTGCGGCACCAGTTCACACCAGTTTGCACCAGTTCATACCAGTTCTCACCAGTTCACACAAGTTCAACTCAGTATCCCCCCACCCAGCACAGCCCAGTCCCTCCCCATTGTTCCCCCAGTTCCTCCCAGCACAGCCCAGTTTATCCCAGTCCACCCTAGTCCCTCCCCAGTGTCTCCCCAGTCCAGCCCAGTCCCTCCCCAGTGTCTCCCCAGTCCAGTCCAGTCCCTCCTCAATGTCTCTCCAGTTCCTCCCCAGTCCCTTCCAGTCCATTCCCAGTGCCCTCCCAATCCCCCCCCAGTCCCCCTCAGCCCCTTCCAGTCCTTCTCACAGGTACTCCAGTAACACCAGTCCAGCAAAGGCCCCGTCCCCGATGGTCCTCAAGCTCCCGGCAGTGACCAACCTGTGGGGACACCCCAGGGACACTCTGAGGACACTTTGGGGCTATTCAGGGCCAATGAGGAGACATTTGGGGCCATTTAAGGACTCTTGGGAACACCTTGGGGACATATGCGGACATTTTGGGATCACTTTAGGAACACTTCAGGACCATTTGGGGACTCCTGGGGACCTTGGGGACATTTGGGGACATTGAGATAACATTTGGGGACACTCTGAAGACATTTGGGGACATTTGGAGACCCTTTGGGGACACACTGGGGACACTGAGGGGATCTTGGGGATGTCCTGGGGATATCTGGGGACATTGAGGTGACATTTGGGGACATTTGGTGATACTTTGGGGCCATTTGGGGCCATTGGTGACACTTTCGGGACACTTTGGGGACACTCTGAAGACATTTCGGGGACACAGAGGTAACACTTGGGGACACGTTGGGGACAGACTGGGGACACTGGCTTGACATTTGGGGCCATTTGGGGACACTTTGAGGACATTGGGGTCACTCACAGCAGCTGCAGGGTCGGGGTGTGGCGGAAGCTGCCCTCGGCCAGGACCTCGATGTGCCACCGAACCAGTGACCTGGGGGAACCGGGTGAACTGGGAGGTACTGGGAAGGCATTGGGGAAGACTGGGAGGACCAAACTGGGATAAACTGGGGACACAGGGGTCAAACTGGGCTGAACTGAGAGAAAGCAGGAACAACTTGGGCCAAACTGGAGTCAAACTGGGCTAAATTGGGGTGAACTGAGGTAAAACTGGGAGAAACTGGGACCAAACTGCACTAAACTGGTCCAAGTCAGTCCTAAACTGGGAGAAACTGGAGCTAAACTGGGCCGAATCAGTATCTGACTGGGCCATACTCATCCCAGCCAGCCCTAAACTGGTACTAAACTGGTCTAAACCAGCCACAACCTGGACCCAGCCCCGCCCATCCCGTGCAGGGGGCGTGGCTTCGAATGGTGACGTCACAAGACGGGCGGGGCCTCATTGGGGGGTCCGTGGGAGTCCCCACTGAGGGCTCACGGAAGGGGTTCAGGGGGTACCCAAAAAGCAGGAGGTCAAAGGGGAGGTCCCGGAAGGGGGTTTCCCATGGAGGTGGTCATTTTGGGGGGTCCCAGGAGTATTTTTTTGGGGGGGGTTCCTAAAAGGGGGGAAGGGGGTGCCCAAGAGGGGAGGGGTCGCCGGGGAGTTTCTGGGGGGTCTGCAAGGACAAGTCGCGGGAAGGTTCTGGGGGGGTCCCCAAAGGGGGGGGGCGTGGGGGGGACTCAGGAGGGGCACCACATTTGAGGGAGTCCCAAAGGGAGGAGGGGATAAAAGGGGGGTCCTCAAAGTGGGGGGTCCCCAAATTGGAGGGGGGGATAAAAGGGGGGTCCTCAAAGTGGGGGGTCCCCAAATTGGAGGGGGGGTCACTCACAGTGTGGCCAGGCGGGGGGGGAGCCCCCGGGGGATCCCCCCGGCCCCCCCTCGGCACAGGGCGCTCTCCCGGTCGCACTCGCAGCCCCCCGGGCAGCCGCCACCGCCCCGGAGGGGTGCCCCAAACCCACCCCCCCACATCGGGACCCCCCCAAAGACCCTCCCCACCCCCAGCAACACCAGCAGCACCAGCGCGGCCCCCTCCGCCCCCATGGAGCCCCTCCAAATAGCCCCCCCCAAAAGATGCCCCCAAAATGATTGCCCAAAACTGGCCCGCCAAAGGCCCCCCCCAAAATTGCCCTCTCCGAAACTGCCCTCCCAAAAGACCCCCCTACAACTGCGCTCCGAAACTACCCTCCCCGAACTGACCCCCCGCAAAAAAATCCTAAATCTTCCCTCCCAATGCCCCCGAAACTTCCCGCCCCCGAAACTTCCCGTCCCCGAAGTGACCCCCCCTCAAGAGACCTCCTCCTAAATCTGCCCCCGAAACTTCCACCCTCGAAGTGACCCACCCAAAAGACCACCCTAAAACTTCCCCCCCAAAAGCCCCCTAAATCTGACCCCCAAAAACTCCTCCCCGAACCCACCCCGCAAAAAAACCCCTAAATCTGCCCCCCAAAACCGCCCCCCCGATCCGACCCCGCCCAAAAGACCTCCTAAATCTCCCCCTCTAAAACCCCCCTAAATCTTCCTCCCTAAAAGCCCCCTAAACCTTCGCTCCCCCAAACCTGCCCCCTCCCAGACTGACCCCCGCTCTCCGCCCTCCCCCTTCACCGGCCCCCCCGACGCCCCCTCCCCCAATAAAAGCCCCCCCAAATCGGGGTCCCCCCCGCCCCCCGGGCTCGGCTGCGGCTCTCACGGTGGCGGGCGGGGTGGGCGGGGCTTATGAGTGATGGACACGCCCATCCGTGTCTGGTCACGCCCAGTCAGCGGTGGCCACGCCCCCTCCCAATACAAAGGGGCCGCTGTTGGTCCCTGGCCTGGAGCCACTGGGGACAGAGGGGGCCTTGTACTGGGAGCACTGGGAGGGACTGGGGGGGCTCCCAGGCGGCAGGGGGAGGGGACTAGGAGCACTGGGAGGACCTGGGGGGCTCCCAGGGGGGACTTGGAGGCAGCTGGGAGCACTGGGAGGCAACTGGGTGGAGCTGGGAGGGACTGGGTGGAGGCAATGGGGAGGGACTGGAGGTTACTGGGCAGCTCTATGGGGGGACTGCGAGACACTGGGAGTCATCTGCGGGGAGCTGGGAGTTACTGGGAGTGGTACTGGAGAGGGACTGGAGGTTATTGGGAGCACTGAGAGGGACTGGGGGGCTCTGAGGGAGGACTGGGAGGCAACTGGTGGGTGCTGGGAAATCATGGGGAGGCAACTGGCAGTCACTGGGAAGGACTGGGTGCTACTGATGGTGGTATTGGGAGGTACTGGAAGGAACTGGAGGTTAATGGGAGCCTTGAGTGGGACTGCAGGGCTCTGAGAAGGGACTGGGGGGGGCAGGGGAAGACACTGAGAGTCAATGGGGAGCACTGGGAGGCAACTGGAGGGTGCTGGGAGTTACTGGGAGTGGTATAGGAAAGGTGCTGGGAGGGACTGGGAGCACTGAGAGGGACTGGGGGCTCTGAAGTGGGACTGGGAGACACTGGATGGCAACTGGTGGTGCTGGGGAGTCACTGAGAGGCAACTGGGTGCAGCTGGGACTTACTGGGAGTGGTACTGGGGAGGGACTGGAGGTTACTGGGAGCATTGGGAGGGACTGGAGGTTACTGGGAGCATTGGGAGGGACTGGGGGGCTCTGAGGGGGGACTGGGAGGTGCTGGGAGTTACTGAGACAGGTAGGGACTGGGATGGACTGGAGGTTACTGGGAGCATTGGGAGGGACTTCGGGGCTCCCAGGGGGGACTGGGAGAAACTAGGAGGCAACTGGGAGGTGCTGGGGGGCACTGGGAGGCAAGTGGGGGGATGTGGGAGTTACTTGGAGTGGTACTGGGAGTCAGCTGGAGGTTACTGGGAGAGTTACTGGGAAGAACCAGAAGTCAACTGGTGGGTGCTGAAGGCAACTGGGAGGCAACTGGGAAGCACTGGAAGGTGCTGGGGAGGAACTGGGAGAAACTAGGAGGCAACTGGGAGACACTGGAGGTTACTGGGAGACAACTGGGGGGCAGTGGGGAGAAAACGGTAGCTACTGTGGGCAACTGGGAGATGCTGGAGGTTACTGGTGGGCACTGGAGAGTTACTAGGAGGTGCTACGGAGTTGCTTAGGGGCAACTGGGGACACTGGTTGCTACTGGAAAAGGTAACTGAGAGGCCTTGGAGGTTACTGGGAGGGACTGGAGGGCTCTGAGGGGGGACTGGGGAAAGTTATTGGGAGCACTGGGAGGCAACTGGGGGCCCTGAGAGTTGCTGGGAGGCAACTGGGGGATGCTGGAAATTACTGGGAAAGGTACTGGGACACTGGTATTACTGGGGTGGGGGATCACTGGGAGCTGCTGGTGGAGTCACTGAGGACTAAGGAGAGGCCCTGGGCTTACTGGGGGTTTACTGGGAGGGTCACTGGGAGCTACTGGTGAGCAGTGGGGGTTACTGGTGAAACAAAGAATTAACACCGAGATTTGATCAGTGTTAAACGGCAAATCTCTATTGCCAGCACTGGGTTGCACTGGGGATAAATCCTTCCATAAGTGCTCTGATGACCAGTTGATTACAAAACTTTATATTCATCTTGTCTCAGAAATATTTTACATAAATGCACCCATTGATCAGTGTTACAATTTACGGTGTTTTGCTGCCATCTACAATCCTTTTGCAAGAAATACAGTCCCTCCCAGTAATACCAGTAAGAGCTCAGGGACCCTCCCAGTAATACCAGTAAGAGGCCGGGGACCCTCCCAGTAACACCAGTTAGAGCTCAGGGACCCTCCCAGTAACACCAGTTAGAGCTCAGGGACCCTCCCAGTAACACCAGTTAGAGCTCAGGGACCCTCCCAGTAACACCAGTGACACCAGTAAGAGCCCAGGGACCCTCCCAGTAACACTAGTAACACCAGTAACACAAGTAAGAGCTCAGGGACCCATCCAGTAACACCAGTAAGAGCACAGGGACCCTCCCAGTAACACCAGTAACACTAGTAAGAGCTCAGGGACCCATCCAGTAACACCAGTAAGAGCTCAGGGACCCTCCCAGTAACACCAGTAACACCAGTAAGAGCTCAGGGACCCATCCAGTAACACCAGTAAGAGCTCAGGGACCCTCCCAGTAACACCAGTAAGAGCCCAGTAAGAGCTCAGAGGGTTGGGGAGGGGCCTGGGAGGGGGGTTTTTGGAGGTGGGGGAGAGGCCTTGTACGTGGGGGAGGGGCAGGAGGGGACCCCGAATGTGGAGGACGGGCAGGAGGTTCCCTGAGGGTGGGGGAGGGGCAGGAATACCCCTGAGGGTGGGGGAGGAGCATAAGGGTCCCTGAGGGTGAGGGAGGGGTAGGAATACCCCTGAGGGTGGGGGAGGGGCATAAGGGTCCCTGAGGGTGGGGGAGGGGCAGGAAGGTCTCTGAGGGTGGGGGAGGGGCCCTCAGACACACTCAAGCACAGTCCCACACACCCAGACACGCTCAGACACGCTCAGGCACACTGAGAGATGCTCAGAGACACTCGCACACACTCAGACACACTCAGAAACATTCGCACACATTCAGACACACTCTCACACGCTCAGAAACACTCACACACCCTCAGACACACTCAGGCACACTCAGAAACACTTGCACACACCCAGACACCTTCGCACACACACAGATATTCTCTGACACGCTCTCACAAAGCCAGACACATTTAGACACAGACACACTCAGACACAATTGCATACACTCAGACACACCTGCAAACACTGACAAACAATCAGACACATAAATATATGCTCAGGCACACTCACACACACTGAGACACACTCGCACACACCAAGACACACTCAGACACACCCAGACACACTCAGATACACCCAGACACACTCAGATACACTCTGGCACACACTCACACACACTCAGGCACACTCAGACACGCTCAGACACGCTCAGACACACTCAGAAACACTCAGACACACTCGCACACACTCAGACACATCTGCAAACACACTCAAATACACTCAGATATGCTCAGACACACTCAGACAGACACACTCAGACACACTTAGAGACGCTCAGACACGCACACGCTCAGACACAACTGCAAACACACTTCCACAGACTCAGACACACTTAGACACACCCAGACACATTCGCTCACACTCAGACAGACACACTCAGACACACTCAAAAACATTCAGACACACTCGCACATGCTCAGACACAACTGCAAACACACTCGCACAGACTCAGACACATTCAGACACACTTAGACACACTCAAGCACACTCACACACACCCAAACACATTCGCTCACACTCAGATATGCTCAGACACACTCAGACACACTGAGAGACGCTCAGACAAACTCACACACACTCACACACACTCACACACACTCACACACACTCACACACACTCACACACACTCACACACAACCAGACACATTCGCTCACACTCAGATACGCTCAGACACACTCAGACACACTCAGACAAACTCTCACACACTCAGACACGCTTGAACACATTCAAACACACCCAGACATACTGAAACACACTTGAAAGCACGAAGACACACTCAGACAAACTTAGACACACCCAGACACATTCGCACACACTCAGATACGCTCAGACACATTCAGACAGACTCGCACTCACCCAGACACATTCACATACACTCAGACACACCTGCAAATACTGACAAACAATCAGTATCAAACAATGCTCAGGCACCCTCACGCACACTGAGACACAGTCGCACATACCCAGACACGCTCAGATACACTCAGGCACACTGAGTGACGCTCAGACACACTCACACACACTCAGACACACACAAAAAAACTCAGACAGACTCGCGCATGCTCAGACACAACTGCAAAGACACTCGCACTAACTCAGACACACTCAGACACACTTAGACACACCTAGACATACTCAGACACACTTAGACATACACAGACACACTTAGACACACCCAGACACATTCGCTCACACTCAGATACGCTCAGACACACTCAGACAGACACACTCAGACAGACACACTCAGACACACTTAGACACACCCAGACACACTCGCACAAACCCAGACACATGCATTCACACTCAGACACACTCAGACATGCTCAGACACAGCCAGACACACTCGCACACACTCAGACACACTCAGACAGACACACTCACACACACCCAGAAATATTCGCTCACGCTCAGACACACTCAGACACACTCTCACACACCCATACACACTTAAACACACTCAGGCACACTCAAGCACAGTCCTACACACCCAGACACACTCAGGCACTCTCAGACACACTCAGACACACTCGCACACAGCCAGACACGCTTAAATACACTCAGACACACTCAAGCACAGTCCTACACACCCAGACACACTGAGAGGCACTCAGACACACTCAGGCACACTGAGAGACGCTCAGACACACTCGCACACACTCAGACACACTTGAGCACACTCAAACACACTAAGACACACTCAGACACAGTCAAGCACACTCCCACACACCCAGACACACTCAGAAACATTCACACACATTCAGACACACTCTCACACACTCAGACACACTCACACACAGTCACATACACTCTGGCACACTCAGACACACTCAGATAGGCTCAGACACACTCGCACATGCTCAGACACACTCAGACACACTTGCACACACTCACACACACTCAGGTCCACTCAGACACACTCAGATACGCTCAGACACACTCAGAAATACTCAGACACACTCGCACACACCCAGACACACTCAAATACCCACCGACACACTCACACACATTCACACACACTCAGGAAAACCCAGACACAGTCAGAAAAAATTGCACACACTCAGACACACTCAGACACACTCAGGCATACTCACACACCCTCAGCAAAAACTGCAAACACACTCGCACACTCAGACACACTTAGACACACTCGCACACACCCAGACACACTCAGATACACTCAGACACACTCAGGCAAACCCAGACACACTCAGACACACTTGCACACACTCAGACACTCTCAGGCACACTCAGATACGCTCAGACACACTCGCACACAGACACACTCGGATACACTCGGACGTGGCATAGCATCTCCAAACTTCTTTGGACTTCCTGGCGATGCAGTCTCTATGAGGAGAGCTCTTTTGTGTCCCTCCTCCTGCTCCTCTTGCTCAGAGGACAAGAGAAGAGTCTGTCACACCTGAACTGGATGTGCTGGAAGCAGCACATCTGCAGCGGGTTGAGGGGCAGAGTGCCGAGGTGGAACTGGTTGAGGAGGGCAGAGGAGGGAGAAGAAAGCAGAGGAGGGAGAGGAGGCTGCCCGGCCGGAGCAGAGAGACGGGGCTGTTGGGGGTAGCGGGAGGGCGGGCGGCTGATCGGCGGATGCGGCTCTTTGGGGAGCGGGGCTGGCGGCGCTGGCCGCGGTTCTGCTCGGTGCGCAAGGCTGGCGCCCGGGGACCGTGGTGGCCGCGGCTGAGGTGGGCGTGCAGGTCCCTCGAGGCTGCCGTCCTGCCTTGCAGGTTCTTCACAGAGCTCAGTCTCCGAACTAGCCTCTCGTCCGTCCCTCCCTCTGCTCCATACAGCATTCCCACGAAACACTCACCGCTCTTATTTTTGTGAAACCATTCTTTTTCCCTCGCTTTTCTCTCTGTCCTTCAGAGAACTCGTGCAGTCCATGCTTTGTGTAGTAGTGAAACGCCCTTTTTTCATAGGGGCGCTACATTGCCGCACTGTAGAAACTATTAAACGAGTTGTGCATTTCTAAGAAAATCCCCTGAAAGCTCCCAAGTTGACCGTGTCAATGAATCCGTGTCTGCCAGGGCGCAGGAATACAACGCCGTGTCCCCAAGACGGCGCCCGGAGAGTTAGAGGAAGGTCCAAAGTCCATCTCCCAGCAACGACAGCCGCCCCGCTGGCGCTGGCAGCTCTCTGCACCCTTTAGCAGCGCGTACGAGGAGTTCGGGGCTGTGACCCTGGAACTGCCGGTGGAAAGGCATAAAATCGCCGATCCGTATGTTGGCGTGTGAACACTTTATGGTGATCTCACTGCCTTCCCTTGTCTCCACCAATGTGTCCTACTGCCCCTGGGCTCTGCCTGCAGACGCTGGCGGGGAGATAAAGACAAAAAGCCGTCAGAATTGCTTTTTGCACTGGATGTTGTTTCCCAGAAGACAGGGCACAGAAACATGACCGTAGGGAGAAGAATTTGACGAGACTGTCAAGGTGTGCAGTTGTGGAAGTGTCCATTAGAATTTGCTGGAGAGTTGAGTGCGGGAAAGAGAGGTGGATTTTTGGAGTCACGGAAGAATGGGAAGCTGCGCGACTGAGCTAAACAAGAGAGAAAGGAAAGTAGAAAAGGGGAAGGACGGACTGCGGGAGGTCTCCGAAGGACAGAGAGTAAAGCAAGGAAACGGGAAAGGTTCGACAGAGAAAAGACCGGTGAGTGTTCCGAGGGAATACTTTATGGAGCAGAGGGAGGGACGGACGGAAGGCTAGTTCGGAGACTGAGCTCTGGGAAGAACCTACCAGGCAGGACGGCAGCCGCGAGGGACCTGCACGGCAACTCCAGTCGCTGCCCCCTGGTCCCCGGGCGCCAGCCTTGCGCACCGAGCAGAACCGCGGCCAGCGCCACCAGTCCCGCTCTCCGCCAGCGCCGAACGCGCCGATCCGCCGCCCGGCCTCTCGCTGCCTCCGATAGCCCCGTCTCTGCTCCGGCCGGGCCGCCTCCTCTCCCTCCTCTGTCTTCGTCTCCGTCCACTGCCCCCCGCATCCAACTCAGCCGGGGTACTGTGCCGGGCGCCGACGCCTCTCGGGCTCTCGTCGGGTGCGGGCTGGATGCGGAGGGCCGGTGAGAGCGGTGGAAGTGGGGCGCCGGTCGGAGCTCTGCACCGCGAAGGCGGCGGGGCCGGGCTAGGTGGGAGGGGTGAGGATTGGTATCGAGGAGTTCAAGATTGACAGGTTATGAGCTTTTTTCGTGGCCATCATCTCTTCCCTCTCATCTCTCTTTTGCCGACCCGGGGAGACTCCTGAATTGTCCTTCACGGCGCGCGCTTTTGAGAACGACCGAGGGGCACGAGAGGCAGAACATCCCTCCGGTTTCAGCATCAAACGTCAGCCTCTCCTGACCTGTCCCCGGAAGCATCCCTGCTGGAAGCAGGAGCAATTCTGCTGGCGACAAAGACCACTTGGGCTTTTGTCAGGGGCTGTGGCACGAGTGCTAGGGCGAGACAGTGCATGGGAGAAGCACCATCCCCTGAGAAAGCTTGGACGTGGCATAGCATCTCCGAACTTCTTTGGACTTCCTGGCGATGCAGTCTCTGAGAGGACAGCTCTTCTGTGTCCCTCCTCCCGCTCCTCTTGCTCAGAGGACAAGAGAAGAGTCTGTCACACCTGAACTGGATGTGCTGGAAGCAGCACATCTGCAGCGGGTTGAGGGGGAGAGTACCGAGGCGGAACTGGTTGAGGAGGGCAGGGGAGGGAGAAGAAAGCAGAGGAGGGAGAGGAGGCGGAGAGGAGGCGGTCCGGCCGGAGCAGAGAGACGGGGCTGTTGGGGGCAGCGGGAGGCCGGGCGCCTGATCGGCGGATGCGGCTCTTTGGGGAGCGGGGTTGGCGGCGCTGGCCACGGTTCTGCTCGGTGCGCAAGGTTGGCGCCCGGGGACCGTGGTGGCCGCGGCTGAGGTGGCCGTGCAGGTCCCTCGAGGCTGCCGTCCTGCCTTGCAGGTTCTTCCCAGAGCTCAGTCTCCGAACTAGCCTCCCGTCCGTCCCTCCCTCTGGTCCATAAAGCATTCCCACGAAACACTCACCGCTCTTATTTTTGTGAAGCCCTTCTTTTTCCCTCGCTTTTCTCTCTGTCCTTCAGAGAACTCGTGCAGCCCGTGCTTTTTGTAGTAGTGAAACGCCCTTTATTCATAGGGGCACTACATTGCTGCACTGTAGAAACTATTAAACGAGTTGTGCATTTCTAAGAAAATCCCCTGAAAGCTCCCAAGACGACCGTGTCAATGAATCCGTGTTGCCAGGGCGCAGGAATACAACGCTGTGTCCCCAAGACGGGGTCCGGAGAGTTAGAGGAAGGTCCAAAGTCCATCTCCCGACAACGACAGCCGCCCCGCTGGCGCTGGCAGCTCTCAGCACCCTTTAGCAGCGCGTACGAGGAGTTCGGGGCTGTGACCCTGGAACTGCCGGTAGAAAGGCATAAAATCGCCGATCCGCAGGTTGGCGTGTGAACACTTTATGGTGATCTCACTGCCTTCCGTTGTCTCCACCAATGTGTCCTACTGCCCCTGGGCTCTGCCTGCCGACACTGGCGGGGAGATAAAGACAAAAAGAAGTCAGAATTGCTTTTTGCACTGGATGTTGTTTCCCAGAAGACAGGGCACAGAAACAGGACCGTAGGGAGAAGAATTTGACGACAATGTCAAGGGGTGCAGTTGTGGAAGTGTCCATTAGAATTTGCTGGAGAGTTGAGTGCGGGAAAGAGAGGTGGATTTTTGGAGTCACGGAAGAATGGGAAGCTGCGCGACTGAGCTAAGCAAGAGAGAAAGGAAAGTAGAAAAGGGGAAGGACGGACTGCGGGAGGTCTCTGAAGGACAGAGAGTAAAGCAAGGAAACGGGAAAGGTTCGACAGAGAAAAGACCGGTGAGTGTTCCGAGGGAATACTTTATGGAGCAGAGGGAGGGACGGACGGAAGGCTAGTTCGGAGACTGAGCTCTGGGAAGAACCTACCAGGCAGGACGGCAGCCGCGAGGGACCTGCACGGCAACTCCAGTCGCGGCCCCCCGGTCCCCGGGCGCCAGCCTTGCGCACCGAGCAGAACCGCGGCCAGCGCCACCAGTCCCGCTCTCCGCCAGCGCCGAACGCGCCGATCCGCCGCCCGGCCTCTCGCTGCCTCCGATAGCCCCGTCTCTGCTCCGGCCGGGCCGCCTCCTCTCCCTCCTCTGTCTTCGTCTCCGTCCACTGCCCTCCTCATCCAACTCAGCCGGGGTACTGTGCCGGGCGCCGACGCCTCTCGGGCTCTCGTCGGGTGCGGGCTGGACTTCCTGGCGATGCAGTCTCTGAGAGGACAGCTCTTCTGTGTCCCTCCTCCCGCTCCTCTTGCTCAGAGGACAAGAGAAGAGTCTGTCACACCTGAACTGGATGTGCTGGAAGCAGCACATCTGCAGCGGGTTGAGGGGGAGAGTGCCGAGGCGGAACTGGTTGAGGAGGGCAGGGGAGGGAGAAGAAAGCAGAGGAGGGAGAGGAGGCGGAGAGGAGGCGGTCCGGCAGGAGCAGAGAGACGGGGCTATTGGGCCCGTTGGCTGCTGGCCACGGTTCTGCTCGGTTTCATTCTCTTTCCCATTGCTCTCAACTCAGTAGAAGAACATGAAGGACCACCAGGGAAGGGCGTGGTCCATTCCCATGTGCACTGGTTTCTCATCCAGCCCACAGAAGTTTTTTAGCCTTCCCTGTAGAGACACCGAAGGACTAGAGAGGATGACTCTCTTTGCACTGAAGAGACAAGTCTTGAGGTGGTGGTGTGGGGAGATGACCCTGAGCAAGTACATTTACCATAAACCTCCTGGAGGAGCCTTGATGTTATGTGGGAAAAAGAGTGTCTCACTCTCACTCTGAATTTACGATACTAACTCTGGCAAAGCCCTTTGATGCAGCTCTGGGATGTGTTTCTCCACAGAGCTCCCCTTGCACATCCCTCAGGCCATGGGGCTTCTCAGATAGTGGCACAGTAAGTTGCCCCTCACAAGGGCTAAATTGTATCCAGGTATCGGGTGCAGCAGTAGGAGCCCCAGGTGATACTGCCTCTGCTACCATGAACTGTCTGTCTGGGTGTGTGCAAGGGAAGGACTCGTGTGTCTGAAAATCCTTGTGTGACAGAGCAGTGAGCCCCCGCTAAGGCACCAGAGACTCTTGACCAACTTGCCATCCACCATGACCCCAGAGGCCATTTTCCAGCACTGCTATGCAGCGGTTCATTCCCAGTCTGTCCATACAACCGATGTTGCCCCATCCCAGGGAGAGAATCTGGCATTTCCCCTTGTTGAACTTTGGTGGATGATTGCGCAAACCTCTAATTTGAGGTCTGTCTGCACTGCCTCCCTCTTCAATGAGGAACTAGAGCGTCAAAATGGCCCTTTGATTCCAGGGGAAACTGCAGTGTTCAGTGTTCCAGGTGTTACGTGAAACCCCATATTTTCACAATGGCAATAAAATGAGGGAGGATCTCCTTTCTAAACGACATAGTACATCAGAAGTTTTATCTTAGAAAAAAATGATATCCCAATTCTTTTACGACTTCACTTATTTTTAGGAGAGAATATGTAGATAACACATGGAAAAGAATAGAAAGTGTATTTTATGCCCATCTTCAAGAAATTATCTCACATGCCTCAGAAATCTTCTTGAATAAGAGATTGTTCTGTTAAGAAGAAAGTCAATTAAATATTGTTTAAGTTGGTCCTAGAATATTTAATTTAGGAGCTAGAGGTCTGATTAGTGACAACTCTCCGAACATGACTGCCCCCCCCGAGGAAATGGATGCTAGATGGCAGTCTTGCTCCACGAATAAAAGCCAAGATGCTATATGACTTCAAAATCATAACCTAATTCTCGACTGCTGGTGAAGGGGGTGGGGTCTTTCAAGAGTCACTGTATTTATATTCCGAAATTTATACTAGATCTTTGATCCATGCATGGCAGAGTACCCCATGTATCCCCAGCTGACATATTAAAGAAATGTTCAATCCACTGTTTTCTAGTCATTGGGTTTAATTATTTTTCCCCCTTTAATTCCATGAAATTCCAAAGCTATCTTAGGGTTTGTTTAATACAATTAAGTGCCCTTATCACCAGGAAAGAAAAGCAGCAAGCTTTGGCTTTGTGGTGTAGCTGGTGTGTCATTCTGGACATTCCATGGACAGCAAGAGTTTTCCGTGCTGGCATCATTGGTGCAGGTGGAAAATTTGTTTATATGGATTTTAGGTGTCTGTCAGACAGTTGGGAGGCAAGTCTGAAAAGAGGAAACATTAGCTCTTATCGCCAGGAAAGAACACCTGGAAGCTTTGTCTTTTTGTTACTCTAGTTTGCAGCCAGAACAGTCCATGGGGAGCAAGAGCTTTCTCTGCTTACATGTTTGCTGTGGGAGGAATCTTTCTTTGTATGCAATTTTGGGATTCAATTTTGCAGTAGGGAGGTTGGTCTGAAAATGAAACAACAGACCTTATCGCCAGGAAAGAAAGCCAGTAAGCTACGGCTTTGTGAAGGAGCTGATTTGTCAGCCTAGGGAGTCCAAGAGCAGCATGAGATTCCTGTGTTATCACCTTTGGTATGGGAGGAATCTTTGTTTATATGCAATTTTAGGAGTCGGTCTGGCAGTTGGGAGGCAGGTCTGAAAACAGGAAACAAGAGTCCTTTTCACCAGGAAAGAAAGCCAGGAAGTTTTGGCTTTGTGGTGGAGTTGGTTTGTCAACCTGGGGAGTTCCATGAGCAGCAAGAGATTTCTCTGCTATCACCTTTGGTGTGGGAGGAATCTTTGTTTATATGCAATTTTAGGTGTCGGTCTGGCAGTTGGGAGGCAGGGCTGAAAACAGGAAATGATTGCCCTAATCTGCAGGAAAGAAAGCCTGGAAGCTCTGGCTTTGTGGTGCAGCTTGTGTGCCATTCTGACCACTCCATGGTCAGCAAGAGCTTTCTGTGCTGGCATCTTTGGTATGGGAGGAATCTTCATCCCTATGCAGTTTTGGGACTCGGGCGGGCAATTTGGAGGCAGGTCTGAAAACGGGAAATGACAGCCCTTATGGCCAGGAAAGAAAGGCAACAAGCTTTGTCTTGGCGGTGCAGTTGGTTTGTCAGCCTAGAGACTCCATGGGGAGCAAGAGTTTTCTGTGCTGACCTCTTTGGTGTGGGAGGAGTCTTTGTTTATATGCAGTTTTTGGAGTCGGGCTGTCAGTTTGGAGGCTAGTCTGAAAACAGGAAACGACAGCCCTTATCGCCAGGAAAGAAAGGCAGCAAGTTTTGGCTTTGGGGTGCAGTTGGTTTGTCAGGGAGAGCTGTCCATGTGGAAGAAGACATCTCTGTGCTGGCATCTTTGGTGTGGGAGAAATCTCTGTTTGTGTGCAATTCTGGGGCGGTCGGGCTGTCAGTTGTGAGGCACGTCTGAAAACAGGAAACAACAGCCCTTATCCCCAGGAAAGAAAGCCTGCAAATTTTGGCTTTGTGGTGCAGTTGGTTTGTCAGCCTGGAGACTCCATGGAGAACAAGAGCTTTCTGAACTGGCACCTTAGCTGTGTGAGGAATCTTTGTTTGTATGCAATTTTTGGGGTCGATATGTCAGTTAAGAGGTAGGGTTGAAAACAGGAAATGACAGCCCTTATCGCCAGGAAAGAAAGCCTAAAAGCTTTGGCTTTGTTGTGCAGTTGGTTTTTTGACCCTGGAGACTCCATGGGGAGCAAGAACTTTCTGTGCTGGCATCTTTGGTGTGGGAGGAATCTTCATCCGTATGCAATTATGGGAGTCGGGCTGAGAATTTCAACGCAGCGCTGGCAACAGGAAATGACAGCCCCTACCAGCAGGAAAGAAAGCCTGGAAGCTTTGACTTTGTGGTGGAGTTGGTTTGTCAGCCTGGAGACTCCTTGGGGAGCAAGAGCTTTCTGTGCTGACATCTATGGTTTGGGAGGATTCTTTGTTTATATGCAATTTTGCGAGTCAGTCTGGCAGTTGGGAGGCAGGGCTGAAAACAGGAAATGACAGCCCTTATGGACAGGAAAGAAGCCAGTAAGCTTTGGCTCTGTGGTGCAGTTGGTTTTTCACCCTGGAGACTCCATGGGGAGCAAGAGCTTTCAGGGCTGGTATCTTTGTTATGCGAGGAGTATTTGTATGCAATTTTGGGAGTCGGTCTGTCAGTTAGGAGGCAGGGCTGAAAACAGGAAAAAAGAGCCCTTATCAGCAGGAAAGAAAGTCTGGAAGCTTTACCTTTGTGATGCAGCTTGTGTGTCATTCTGGGCACTCCATTGTCAGCAAGAGCTTTCTGTGCTGACATCTTTGGTGTGGGAGGAATCTTTGTCCGTATGCAATTTTTGGAGTCGGTCTTGCAGTTGGGAGGCAGGAGGCAGCCAATGGGGAAGCTGCGTGGTGGCGCGAAGGGACAGCCAATGGGAGAGTGGGACGGAGCCAAGTGTAGCCAATAGACAACCAATGGGACAGCGAGCGGACAGGCAGCCAATGAGGAGCTGTGGCCGGGAAGGTGCTGAGGGACTGCGCATGCTCTGGGCCAGTCCCCATGGGGGGCTTTTCCCAATTGTCCCCTGTTCAACTCCCTTCAGCCTCCAGCACTGATCATTCCTGGCATCCCCCTGTCACTGCAGAGATCCACATGGGTTCTGCACTTGCCCGCCCTGGGGGAGGGGGTGAGCAGGGCATAACCAAGCCCAGCTGTGGACACCTGACATTTCTGGGGGGACCTAGAAGAGAAGCATTGGGCAAGGTGACTGTGGTTAAACCTGTCTGGCCATCCAGGGACAGCCAAGTTGCTCTCTCCCTTCCCCTCCTCAGTCAGACAACAGGAGAAAAGCAGGTGAAGAAATCCTTGGTCAAAAGAATGGAGATTAACTGGAGAGAGGAAAGGAAAAAGCAAAGGCCACGTGCAGAAACAAAGAAAACCCCTGGGAGGCAAGTATTCGGTCCATGGAGAGGTTTCTTTGGAAGACAAATGTATTACTGAAGGACATGCACGTCTGCCCCCTGCCCACCTTCCTTTCTCCCTTCCTTTCTCTCAGTTTATTGCTGATCATGCCATCCCATGGAATGGAATATCCCTTGGGTCAGTCCAGCCCAGCTGTCCCAGCCATGTCCCCTGTGAAACACTTGCCCAGCAGAGCCCATTGGGTGGGGGTGGTTGCAGAGACGCTTCCTGCGGGGCCAGCACTGCCCAGGGACAGCCAAAGCCTTGGGCTGGGACCAACAGCGCTGCAGCCACGAGCACCAACCCAGCAGGACAGGGGCTGCCCTGGCCTGTGACAGCCCAGCACAAGGCCCCTGGCTGGCACAGGCCCTGGGAGATCCCCTGTGCCTGAGGGCCTGGGCTCACTCCAGCAACGGGGCTTCTCTTTGGGCTGCCCCGTCCCTCGTGCTGAGCGCAGGATGGGACAGCAGCAGGCACAGCTGGGCCCTGTCTGTGCCCGCAGCTGAAAGGAGCAGCCTGGGCACAGCACGGGGAGGCTGCTGCTGGCAGGGCACAGCAAAGGGCCCGGGAAGGTTGGACACTGGCACCCCCTTGTCCTTCCCTCAGCGTCACCCCCCCAAGGCAGTGCCCCCGGCAGAGCCCTGAGCCAGGCGGGAGGGACAGGATCTGCCTTCCCCGGGCTGGGGGTCAGGGCTGGGCCTTTCTGCTCCCTCCAACCAAGCCAGGCTGTGCTCAACATCTCAGCTGCCTGCACAGAGCCTTTGCCTCCCTGCACTCACAGCCCCCAAGGATCTGCTGGAGAGTCCCTGGGGAGGCTTTGTCAGGAATGGCCCTTGGGGGGCTCCTGAAGGCTTCAAGGGACTGCAGGGTTTTCCAAGACCTTTGGGTTTTGCTTTGGAATCTCGCAGAAGTTTGTGCAATCCTGACCTCCAGTTCTCTGCTCTAATGAGTCCCAGAAGAGGCTCGGTCAGGAAGGGCCCTCAATGGGGCTCGTTAATGCTTGAAGGGACTAAAGGTTTATTCAGGTCCTTTGCCTTTCCTTTGAGTCTAGGAGAGGTTTGATCAATCATGGTCTCCAATTCTCTGCTTTAATAAGTCCCTAGAGAGGCTTTGTCAGTAGGTCCTCCAGGGTTTTTAAGGAGCTTTGGGATTTCCTTTGGAAACTGAGCCTTTGAGAGCTTTGTGCAATCATGGCCTCCAATCCTCTCCTCCAACCAGTCCATGAGGAGCCTGTATTGGGAATGGCCCTCAGTGGGACCCATTAATGCTTTGAGATACTTTGGGTTTTCCTTCTGACTTTCACTTATGGACAGGTTTGTGCAATCTCCCCTCAGTACCTGAGGTTGAAGGACTCAGCACCAAAAGCCCCACGGGGCTCATTCAGATAAAGCAAGTCCTAACAAACCACAGCCCTTCCTGTGATTTTCCTCCAGTCTAGACAGTAAATTAGGAATGTTGTCCCATGGAATCAGGGGACCATTGTGACACTGCAGGGCCCCAGGGAACTCTTTTGCCTGCGACGAGGGTCAGCACAAGAGACACCGACACCAACTTTGGAGAACAAGTGTGTAATTTTACTGCAGTGCAAAGCAGCAAAGAATGACAAAAGGCTGAGCTCAGTAACGCACCTCATCGTTCCTACCAAGAGTGCCTGGAGTGAGTAGAAAAGATCCCTGCCCAGTTGCCCTCATCTGTTCCCCTCAGCCAGGCCCGCACGGCAGCAGGGGAGCCCCGGTCGCAGCCAAGGGTTGGAGAACCCCTCCCGGGCACGGGAAATCCCACCCAGGGCGTCCACTCGTAGGGGAGGGCTCCATCTCTGCTGGGAGGGGGTCCAGCTTTTCTGGCCTTGGATACACAAGCTCACAGAGCTACGAGTGTGCAAAACCATCTGACTCCCTTCTCCTCCTGGGTTCCACCCAGAGCCTGACCGGGGCTTAAGGGGAAAACCCAGGCAGTCAACCTGCCCCATCTGCTGCCAAACAAGGCCACACATCCACTGCCAGGGCCTTGACCACTCTCTAAAGACAGGAAGATAAAGATAACATTTTGCTCACAATCAGACATAAGATTTGATTAATCAACACATACAAATATCATTCACTAATGAGCTGAGACTCACAGATCTCACTAATAAGCACATTTATTTTGTTCAGGGGCAGATACACGGGTAGTCTTTCCACACTACATCTTTGACCAACAAACATACACAGTTTTAGCTAAGGAGCAAATACAGGGATAAACAGACTGTTAGGTTGGAAGGTTCATCTAGAACTCAGTTTTGGCTCAGAGCCTGTTGTTAAGCCTCAGCACTTCAGCGACAGCCACAGAGGGCTTTACATTACACACACAGTTTCCATATTCATTAGAGATTCTCCCTTACTTAAGACATAGATGTTACTTTGCTTTACACAGTCACCCCCCCATTGCAAGTCCTTAGTTGGTCCTTTGGGGTCTCCTTCGGGGCTCTCTGGTGGGTTTTTTGGTATCTGGTGCCCCCCAAAGTTGAGGTGTCCACTTCTTGACCTCAGTTCTGAGCAGACACAGTGTCATTACCTTTCACCACAAAGACTGGAACGTTTGGGTTTGATCTTCTCTGGGCCCACAGAGCTCAGCTTCCATCCTGTTTGCTTAGTTACATCCCTGATCCAATTCTCTAGGACCTCTCCAAGATTACAGTTCTCCTTCCTTGGCCATAGAGAAATGTTGGGAGCAGTCTTCTATATCCCACATCAAATCCCCCCTTTTTTCAGACTAAGCTCCTGAAGGGATAGAGTGTCTTAGGAGCTTTATTTCATTTTACAGCTCAAGGCAATACACTTCTCCTCTAGTCTGGAAGCAATCCCGCTCTGGGCTTCCTTTGCTGGGGCTGGGGCAGTTGACAGGTTACTTCTTTCCTTCCTGGCCCAGCTTCCCTTGTCCTTGGAGAATTTCAAAGCCCACGGAGGCTCCTGGGCTCTGGACTACTTGCACTTTGTTTTTGGGATACCCCATATCCACTCAGCCCAAGGAAATTCCACAGGGCCACAGTCTGACCCCAACGTTGCTGCTCAGCATCAGTGGCTATCAAAAGATCATCCCCACACTGCAATAAGGCTCCAAGAGGGTGGGTTTTCCTGCAGTCCCTTTGCCAATTGAGTTCCAAATATTGGGGGGCTATTTTTAAACCCCTGCAAGAGGATCACCAAAGTCAGATTAGTTTTCCTCCCCGTCTTTGCATTTTCCCATTGGAAAGCAAAAAGCTCTTGACTTTCCCAACTCAAAGGGAGACAGAAAAAGGCAGCTTTCGAATGTAATCCTGTGAAACATATTAAACTCTCATTTAGGGGAGTTAGCAAAGTGTAAGGATTCGCTACAACTGCTTGTATATCTTCTACTCTGTTCTTTATAGCTCTAAGGTCTTGGACTAACTGGCATAGCCTTCCATTTGCCTGCTTGACTGGCAAAACTGGAGCATTCCATTTAGATTCACATTCTTTTCACAAGCAAAATTTCATCAATTGTTCTACAAAGGGTGAGAATCCCTTACAACTTTCTATTTGCAAAGGACAATGCTTTGGCCTCACCAACCCCACTCCAGGTTTCTCTGGAATTGTCACAGGTTCTGCTCTCTTGGGTCATGGAGGCACCTCTCCAGCCCATCCTGTTGGAACCACTGCGTCCCCAAGTGATGGTGGCAGATGGATTACTTCTGCTTTTGGAGACTCTCATGCAAAACTAGAAACTTAAACAGAATTAGGCTCTGCAGTAATAACCTATATTGGACCATTTTTCAATTGGATTGTGGCATTTCATTTTGCCAAGAGATCTCTCCCAAGCTTTGGGGAATTGGAAAAATACAAAAACTGGGGAGTCAACCACTGTTTTCCCAATTTAAAAGCCACAGCATTAAAAATGGCCCAGTTTCCCAATTCCCTGGCACACCAGACAATTGTTCTAGAATTGTCCCTTGAGTTTCATTTCCCTGGATTTAACACAGAGGAACAAGTTCCCACAGCCACAAACAATTGTGCTTAGCTTGGCTGGAACCAGATGTTCTGATGGGGAAGAATCCTCTGGTGCCCCCTCAGTCGTCTTCAGTGATGCCACGAGAGGGTTCGGAGGGTTCTGAAGTTTCAGTTGCGGACAATCCCATTTCCAGTGTCCATCTTTCTTACAGGATGCACAGGGACTGATCCCAAGTCTCCTGGGGGGATGTTTGAAGCAGGTTGCCCATGGTCTCGTCCTCTTCCTCTCCCCGGGGGCACCATTTCCTCAGGGATTTCTTCCAGAACTGCAACTCCAACCTCCAACAATGTCCCCAAATTAGACTGATCTTGTCCCTCAGCTTGATTTTCCTTTCCAGGTTCACACCAGGGGCTCTGAGGGCGCTGCATTCACACCACAATCTTTCTGCCATTTCACAGGTTCTGCAAAGTGAAAAACACATCACCAGACATAACCTCCCTCCACTTCTGTTCCCCTTCTAAAACAGCATCAACTGCAACAATGGATTCTAATTCAGTGTTCCAGAACAGCCACCCATTGATTCCAACACTCCATTAAATTCTCCCTGGGAGCTGTTCCTCCGGGGGGGTCGCCAATCTTCATCCAATATTGCAAAATGCAACCAAGGGGGGACTTCTTCCAAATTCCCCCTTCAGATTGCCCACTTCCCAGCTCTAAACAGTAGACCCAAAATGTTACAATACAGAAACAAATACAAGTACAGAACAATAGTGATCGATAAAACAAAGCCAGAGACCAAATTCCAGAATACCAAAGAACCCACCCAAAGCGCTGGAAGATCCACAGGTCTCAGATGAGCAGGATTCCCAAAATACCAAAGAACCTCCCAGTGCGCTGAAAGATCCATACGTTTGACATGGGCAGGATTCCCAAAAAGAATGCCTTGTTATCCACTGGGATCTTACCTGTGTCCCAGACTGGGCTGGGGATCTGTGCTCTTCTGCAGCAAAGTCCTGGTGCTGGCGTGAAGATCCAGAGATCCCTCGGATCCGCGGGAGATCAAGCAGAGGTGTCCTGTCTGGGGGCCAAAAATAATACCCAAAAACTGCTGAGATACAGCTCGAACAAGCTGAAAACTAAACTGTCATTTGGGGTCATCTCAGATCGACTGGATTTCAGCAATTACTCAACACAGGTGCCACCTCCTCCAGCCAAGCCCAGGAGATCAACCTCCTCAGCAGCTGCAAGAGCGGGATGTTCATGTGCCTGCTGCCATCTCCCCAAAGCCATTATCCCACTCCTGCTGACAAGATGGGCAAGATGAGCATCTACCTCACAAGATCTGCTGCCGCAAGAAGAGCGTGTCCCAAAGGATGTCCTCAGCCTTCTCAGAGGGGACGTCAGATCCTCTCCAGGGATGGTCCCAGCCCTTCCCAACCCGGACTGGGCACCAGCTCCAACTCTTCCCTGGAAAACAAACAACAAATTCATGAACAGAGATTACAAACCAAAAGTGGAAACAAGAAAAAAAGGTAAAATGTTAACCTTCTGTCAGGGTTCTGAAGAAGGCCCAAGCCCTCCAGGCTAAAGAAAAACCCCACCTCCTCCAGCTCAGGAAAACCCAGGCCTTCTCCCTGCCCTGCTGCACTGGCCCAAAGAAAGGCTCCTAAGCCAAGGCAGCCCAAGCCTTTCCTGGCCTGCAGCCCAAAGCAGCTGGTGTTCTGCAGCCCCGCCTTTGCTCCCCCCACGGGGGTTTGTTTTTGGCAGGCTGGCTGCCCCTGCCCCAGCCCCCGCCCAGCAAAGGGGCAGTGGCAGAGGCTGGTGGCAGAGCCGGGCTCCCATTTCACACCCAGCCCAGAGCACCCGCCCGCCCTCCTGCCAAGAAGCAGCTTGGCAGCCGGTTGAAGAATTCCTCAGGTTCCCCGCCAGCAAAGGGGGAACCTTCGGTGCCCAGCCAGGCTGTGCAGTGCCCGTGTCCGGGAGCACCCCCTGGGTGTGGACTCATCTGCAAACGGCGTGTGGAGCACGGCTTGGAGGAAGGGGCCAGAATCAAAGTCCATCCTCTTCAGCTCGCCGGCGTCCAGGTCAACTGAGAGCTTGTCATCCTTGACGTCGTCCTCGATGTCTCCAGCAGCAGGCCCACCCGGCACAGCTTCTCCAGAGGCCCCTTCTCCTTCCCTGGGGGCCAGACCAGGCTGTCAGCGTTCTGCCGAGGGCCCAGCTGTCTGTGAAGCGGGACGAGCAAAACTAGGTTGGATGGTGGCCACCAGCACTTGGGAGACCGGGTCTGCAGCCCAGCTCCAGCACAAAGAGGGGCGTGTTCCCGTGGGATGACCCCCCCCCCCAGTACTACAGTCATGACCAAAAAAGTCTGGTTTTCTTTGCTTCTTATTGCCAAGAGATGTGTGGAGGTGTTACTTGCCAGGCCCCTGGATCAAAGGGAGCACGTGGATCTCTCCCGTCTTCTAGGGCAGGGGAATGCCCTGCACCCAAGGATGGCACAAAAGGTCTTCCAATGCTGGCCTGTCCGAGGGGCGGATGGACAAACACCACCTGATAAGGTCCTGGCAGCCTGGGGGGAAAATGGCCGGTCAGTTGGAGAAGGATCCTGTCCCCTCTGTCCCACTGTCCACGTGCCCAGGCTGTGCTGGCTGTGCTCAGAGCTGTGCCCAAACTTCTCCATCGATTCTCCCTTTTGGAGGAGAGCAGGATGGCAGGACACAGGCCACCTCCTCCAGCCACCCATGGGACACAAACAGCTTCAAGAGCGGCGTCCTCGTGAGCCCGCTGCCCTCTCCCAACACCGTTATTCCCCCCGTGCCACAAAGATTGGTATCCACCTGGAGAGACCCGTGCTGGGAACGGGAGCTGGTCCCAGATGGCGTTGGTGCCTTTGCGGAAAGGGTGCTTCCCGCAGACCATCTGGTAGAGCAGGATGCCCAGGGACCAGATGGTCGCCTCCTCGCCGTGGTAGCGCTTGAGGTAGATCCACTCTGGCGGGCTGTATGACAGTGTTCCTACGGAATACAGACGCAGTTCATCAGGTGGATGCTGCCTGCTCCCAGAGCCTCACCCCAGCATCCCTGGCAATGTGGGGCCTGCCCCAGTGGCACACGCTGTGACCCACTGCCTTCTCGCCGGCTCCTGACTCTTGGTTACAAACTCTGGGTTGGAGAAGAAGCCGCTGGTGTCCAAGAGGGCAGCGGAAGCCCTGGCAAGGTCCAACCATTACATGCAAGGGAAAAACCCACCCAGAGGTGGGAAAAAGCCGTGCCTTCTCCCCGCCCCACTGCACTGCTCCCAACAATTCATCATAAGCCAAGGCAAACAAGGCGAGCGGAGCAGCCCAAGCCCTTCCTCGCCTGCACACCAAGCCAGCTGGTGCACAGTTCTGACCCCCTTCTCTGCTACCCTCATGGGGGTTTTGGTCAGGCTGGCTCCCCCCTGCCCCAGACCCAACCCGGGACAGGGTGGGTGGCACAGGCTGTCGGCAAGGCCGTGGCCTGTCTCACAATAACCCCCAGCCCCATCCAAAAGCAACTTGGCTGAAGAACTAATCCTGTTCCCCCTCAGGCAAAGGGGCAATCTCCACTGCCACACCCGGGCATGGTCATGCGATGCCCGGCACCAGGAGCATCCCCCGGCTGTGGGCTCACCTGCAAACTGGGTGTAGACCGTGTCCTTAAGGTAGGTGCCACATCCAAAGTCAAGGAGCTTGGCCTCGCCGGTGGCCAGGTGGAGGAGGATGTTCTGGGGCTTGATGTCCCGGTGCAGGACGCCGCAGCTGGTGCAGTGCCGCACGGCCTGCAGCACCTGGCGGAACAGCCCCCACGCCATCTCCTCCGGCAGGAACCCCCACGCCCTCAGTAAGCGAGAGAGGTCCTGAGACGGCTCCGGATGCTCCATGACCAACAGGAACCCGTTGGGGAGCTCGAACCACTCCAGCAGCTGGATGACCCCAGGGAAGCCATTGGACACCTTGTCCAGCAGCACGCTCTCCAGGGGGGCCCGGGTGCCGTCAGGCTGCGGGGGGACCACGGGGTCGTCAGTGGGGCTGATGCCGTGCCTGTCTGCCTGCTCCCCCTCGGCCAGCCCTGGATGCTCCCCGTCCCCCACCGAGCCCACGGCCACTCTCCCTCCAGGTGTCCCGGCGGCTTCCACCCTGCCGGGCCTCGGCTCGTCCCCGCCCGTCCCGCCCCGCTTTCTGCCGCTGGCCCCGCTCGCTCACCAGCTCGCCCCAGCGCCGGATGCCATCCCGGGACACGGCTTTGATGGCCACCTGCAAGCCAAGGGGAAGGGCGGGTTGAGCTCGCCGCCCGTCCCGCCCTCCTCCTCCTCCTCCTCCTCCTCCTCCTCCTCCTCCTCCGCCTCCTGCACTCACCGGGGCTCCGTCCGCCAGGCAGGTCCCCGCGTAGACGCGGCCGAAGCCGCCGCTGCCCAGCAGCGAATGCAGCCGGTAGCGCTCGTGCAGCGGCTCCTTGGCCTTCGGTGCGGGCGAGACGTGGCCGTCAGCGTTGGGGCCGGGGCCCGGCACGGCCCCCGAGCGCCCCTCAAGCGGCCCGGCCCGGGCTTCCCCAGCCGCAGCGGGCAGCGGCGGCTCGCTGCCGGCGGCCGGGCTGGCGAGCGGCGGAGCTCTGGCCGGGGAAGCCGCCGAGGAGGCGGCAGCGGCCGCGGCGCCCGCGGCCCCCGCCGGCCCCGGCAGGTGCCGGGCTCGAGCCAGGCGGAGCCAAGGGGCGGCGAGGCCGAGCCCGTCCCACAGCCAGCCCCACAGGAGCGCCCAGCAGCGCCACAGCCGGCGCGCCGGGAGCCGGGCGAGGGCGAGACCGCGCCGGGCCGCCCAGGGCCGGGGACGGGGCGGCCCCGCCCGGCACAGGGGAACGGCCGGGGCCATGGCCCGGGCCGGCAAGGGGAGGAGGACACCGGCAATGGGACAGGGACACCGGCACAGGGACACCGGCAATGGGACAGGGACCGCGGGAACGGGACACTGGGACAGGGACACCGGCACAGGGAGACCGGCAAAGGGACACTGGGACAGCGGGACACCGGGAGAGGGAGAGGAGGACGAAGAGCTCGAGCAAGGAGAGCACGAACAAGAGTCAGAGCGAGAGCGCGTCGCTACAGTCGCTGCTGCTGCCGCTGCTGCTGCCGAAGCGCAGGGGCCGTTGGTCCGTTGGTCCGTTGGTCCATTCCCCGTTGGCCCCCGCGAGCCCCGGGGGCAGCCCCGGCCGCTCCGCTCCCAAGCAGCCCCGGCCGCAGTCACGGAGCTCCCCTTCCTCCCGCCCCCACGCCAAGACCACGGGCTTTTGGAGCTGCTTCACTTTAGTTCAACTTCTTGGCTGCCAAGTTTGCAACTTCCCGCCGCTGCTCGGACCCCATCCCGCCCGCTCGGCCCGCGCTGCTGTCGCTTCCTCCCAGACCAGCCGGGCTCTGCACTTGCCCCTCAAGTTTCGCAAGGGCTTTGCTCAGTGAGGAGCCCCGGCACGTCCGGCCAGCGCCAGGCAGAGCCAGCCCCGGGGGAGGGCAGAGCAGGAGGATCGGCAGGGGAAATGCAGCCCTTTGGGGTCAGCGCTGCTCCCCGACCACCCCAGGGCTGGTCCTGTTTTCCTGCCTGCTTCGAGGGAAAATCGGCGGCTGCAGAGAGGATTAAGCAGAAGAGAATTAGAAGACTATTCTTGCTGCCGTTTGGATGCCAGTCCCTCCTAATAAATGCAGGCTTAATTTGGAATGGACACGATGCAGCAGCTTTTTCAGCACCCAATATTTAACAGCTGCCTTTCAGGGGACAATGGGAAAAAGGGGGGAGAACGGGAGAAAAGGGGGGCTGGGACCTCCAAAGTGACCGAGGAGGGGGCTGAGACTGTGAAACCGAGCAGGGCAGGGGGAAGAAACACCCCCAAACCGAGCTGGGGGGGAGCTGGGGACGGTGGGGATGATGGGAAAGGGGTGGGAGAGGGGAGAAAAGGGGTGTTGGACAGTGAGCAGGGGGACAGAGGGCAGGGGGTTCCCACATGGGTCTCCCCTGTCCCCCATCACTTGAGCCCTGGAGCAGTTCCCTGGGGCTCTGGGAGGGGGCAGATCCGCCCTGGGAATGTCCACTGCTTCTGCAACCCTTTGTGTGCTTGCTCTGGTGACGATTGTGCACAGGTGCCCAACCCCCCTGTCCATCCCTGGGGGGCTGATGGGGGGACTCCTCCACCCAGTAACTGGTGCTGCAGCAGCTGTGGGGCAGAGGGGGGTGGGAAAGGGGGTCCGGGGTGGCCCCCTGAGCTCCCAACCTGCTGGGGGGGCTGAGGGCTGCTGGGGGGGCACCCCCTGACCTGTGTCCCTGCACACCCAGGGCTGTTCCAGGTCCTGGGAAAAGCCGAGTGAACGGCCCCGACCGGGAGAGGTTCCTGCCCGGGTACATCTCCAACTGGGAGCAACTCAGGCACTTCAGCAAAGATTTGGGTACCTGGGGGGGACACCCCGTGTGGGGAGACCCAGGCCAGGCACTGGAACAGCCAAGGGGAGTTCCTGGAGAACAGACAGGATCAGGGGGACATGAACTGCTGGCACAACTACGAGAATGTGGCCCCGTTTGGCCAGCCTGGGAACCCCCATTTTTGGGGCAATCTCCCCAAATCCTCCCAAATATTCCCCTGAATCCCCAAATGCCTTCAAATCCCAGTAAAATGGTGGGGCTTTAGATGTCTTTGTTGAATGTCTTTGTTTTAAATTCAACAAATCAGCTCTTCCCACTGAATTTCCCAGGTCAGTTTGTGACCCCATGGATGTTTCTCCCACTGTGTTCACCCAGGTGCCTGTGGGGAACAAGGAGGATGTGGAGACCACCAGCCAGGTGTCTTCCCAATGTGGGAAGACATCACTTCTCCGATGGGTGATGGAGTTGGAGCAGCAGACAAAGCTCTTCCCACAGTCGAGGCACCTTTAGGGCTTCCCTTACTGGTGGGTCCATTGGTGTGAGGTCAAGGCAGAGCTCTGGCTGAAGCTCTTCCCACACTCGTCACACTTGTAGGGCCTCTCCCCACTGTGGATCTGCCGGTGGCTGACGAGGTGGGAGTTCTGGATGAAGCCCTTCCCACAGTGGGTGCAGAGGAAGGGCCTCTCCTCCGTGTGTGTCCGCTCATGCAGGAGGAGATTCCCGCTGGTCTGAAACCTCTTCTTGCATTCCAAGCACTTGTAGGGCCGTTCTCCAGTGTGGATACGCTGGTGGCAGATCAGGTTGGAGTTGCAGATGAAGCTCTTCCCACATTCCCCACACATGTAGGGCTGTTCCTCAGTGTGGGTGCACTGGTGGCAGATCAGGTGGGAGCTCTTGCTGAAGCTCTTCCAACAGTCCAAGCACTTGAAGGGCTTTTTCCTAGTGTGAGGCTGCTCATGGACATCCAGGTCAGGGCTCTGGCTCAAGCTCTCGTCGCCTTCCCGGCACAGGGTGGGTCTTTCCTCCTCAGAGCACCCTGGGCTGCCTTTGGAGACCCTCCTCCTGGGGTACCTTCGTGGCTTTCCCTCCCCGCTGCCTTTCTGTGCCGTGAAGCCCTTCCAAACGGCCTCTCCCACCAGGCTCTGCCGGGGGGATTTGTCCTCCGGGCTCTCCGTCCTCAGCTCGGGGCCTGGGGCAGGAGGGAAGAAGGACAGGGAGGGGATTTGCCTCCGGCCCAGAGGGAAGGCCAAGGACATCCCCCCAACTCCGGCCCCGGCAGGACGGCGGCAGCAGCGGGGTTGTCCTGCAGCCGGGGGCGATGCTCAGCTGGGAGATACAGGACAAGACAGGGCAAAGGGGCACTGACTTCCTCCTCACCTGCCTGGGGGTCCTGGGGCATCTTCCTCTTCCTGGCAGCCTCCTCCTCCATCTGGCCAAGCTTTGGGAAGGAACTATTCTATGTAAACTCATTCCCTTCTGCCCAGAGTAACTAAAACTAATACACATATATCAGACTTACAGGCTCATGCCATAGAGTTTAGAGACAGACTTCCCAAAGGGATGAATTTTTCCTGGTTTAGGAGGGAAAACAAGGTGTGGGTGCATTGGGTTGGTGGTCCCTCTGTTACGACCCGCCCCAGGAAAAGAGGGGGGGGGTAACCCAGGTTTTATCAATAATTCCTTTGGGGTGGGTTAAAGCAAAACGACACTAAATAATCGGTGTCTGAAAACATATATTGACAAGATTTATTTTAACAATTTTGTATCAATAGGGATGTTAACATTTTGGGTGCTGTCATAACCTTTTGGGGGAGGAGGAAAAAAAATGCATGGGGGAGAGAAAGACAGGGTAAGAGTAAGGGAGAGCAAGAGAAAAAAAAGGTGAGAGTGGTATAATCACTGCCCACTGGATCCAGCGACGTCTTGATCCGCAGGCGGTGGGGGGAGAAGAAGAAGAATAACCCTGCCAAAACCCCGAAGTCACCAGCCAGTATCTATATCCTTTGCAGCTCCCCCAAGGTGGGGAGTTGTTTTCATAGGGTGGTGTCTCCCTTTTTGGCGCGGAGTTCGTGGTCTCTTCCCGCCTTTTCTTTTCGGGGCTTGACATCTTCTGCACTGGAGGAGGGGGGATGGGCCCAGTTGCCCATCAGAAAGTCAAAAGCCTGCAGAAGTCTCTTAGAATGCATAAATCATTAACTGTTCCAGTCTCTGACACCCTCCTGCCCAGCTCCATCTCTAGAAGTCACCTGGAATCACCAGGAATCACCTCCAAAACACCAAGATCCAGCCCAAAACAACCCTCTCAGCAGAGGAGGAGTTCCCTCTCGCTGGTCTATCCACTTTGGGGTTCTGGGGTCCCTCCTGTGTGGGCTGCTGGAGGTCTCACATGTATTGGGGAACCCCCTCTCCAGGGTTCCCGCCCTCTCTGGGCTGCCGGAGATCCCGGGAATCCCAGGGGTCCTTCCTTTATGGGCTCCTCACTTTGCCATTCTGGGGATCCCCCTTCTCTGGGCTGCTGGGGGTCCCGGGGGTCCCGGGGGCTCCCCTCTCCGGGGTCCCTTTTAGGGTGGTCGGGGGGTTTCGGGGTCCCAGGGTCCCTTCTCCCCTGACTCTCGCCTTCGGGGTGCTGGCGATCCCAAGGTGTCCAGCCCTCTCTCCAGGCTGCCGGGGGTCCCGGCTCCCCCCACAGCCCTCGCTGCTCCTCCCTCCTCTCCAGACTGCCGGGAGTTCCCCCTCTCCGGGCCCCCGTTTCAGATTCCAACCCCCGCCTGTCCCAGGGGGCCCCAAAGCCGGTGTGTTTGTCCCGTGTCCCCCCCACTCCCCGCCGGTATCCGGCGACCGCCACGTGGCTCCGGGGACCCAACATCCCCCTACTCATCGTCGGGGCTGTGCCGGGAACCCACCCCGGGAGCCCCAAAAAACACCTCCCGGGGATCCCCAATATCCCCCCAAGGGGCATTTGCGACTCAGCTTTGGGGTCCTGCAAGATCCAAAATCCCTCCGCCCCCCCAAAACAAATCCCAGAGTGCCTCAAGATATTTGGGGCGAGCTCCCCTTCTCCGGTCACCTGCGGGATGCGGGGGGCGATGCTCCCGGGACGCGGGCGGTGCATCCACGTGCGTTCTTTCTCCTCCTTCTCCTCCTCCCCCTCTCCCTCCTCCTCTCCCTCCTTCTCTTTCTCCTCCCCTCCTATTCCCACTCCTCCTATTCCCGTTGGAGCTGGGGCAGGTCGGGATGGGGCAGCGCTGGGCTCTTGGCCGCTCCCGCCCGCACTCGGCCCCCGCCGCAGCCGCCACGGCCGGGACGGCGCGGGGGGGCCCGGCCTGGGCACCCCCCACCTCCCCTTTGCCCAAATTCCCGTCCCGGGGGGCGCTGGGGCCGAGGGGGGACCCTGGGGGGGTCCGGGGGGAGCGCTGGGCGCTGCGGGTCTGGCTGGCAACTGATGAGTCATCAGCGCTGCGCGCTCGGATTGGCTGAGCACTGCTTTGGGGGTGGGGCTGCAGGAAAGGGGGTTCTTTGCAGGGGAAGACATTTGGAGCTGGGAGGACTCCAAAGCTGAGCCGCAAATGCCCCTTGTGGGGATCGTGGGGGGTCCGCGGGAGGTGATTTGGTTTTGGGGGTGTCCCGGTGGCGGTTCCCGGCAGAGCCCCGGCGGTGGGCGGGGGGATGCGGGGTCCCCCCCCGCGGTGGGGGTTGGTCTTGTTGGAAATGATCCAACTTGCCTCAAATTGTAGTCAGTGGCAGCAGTTGACCGGGTTTCTTTTCACGGGCTCTTGTCGCTTTGATCTTTAAAGCACCCAAACTTGGAGTTTCTCTGCACTGGCTCTGATGAGCTTCCATAAACAAAGCCCGAGGGAGCTGAAGATTGGACATCTGGGATCTTAAATTCCTGGTCCTTCAAGGACATGTTGGAGGAACCAGAAGGTCCAGAGGGGATTAACAAAGACATTGCAGTCTGAGAGTTGGAGACTCTGTGTCTGAGGAGGAGTGCTAAGAGGACCAAAGAAAGTGGACCAAATTAGCCAGTTAAGGATAGAATACTGATTAGAGTCTTAATTAATGAAGATAATTCCTTAGTTCATTAATTGGGGTAAATTAGAAGCAATGAACATTAATTTGTTTGTTTGTTCAAATGTATAAATGTGTGAAAAGTCTGGAAAGGGACAGGCGTGGCTGGAACGATTGGCTCCCTGTCTCTGGGAGCCAGAACAAAGCAGTGCCTGGCTCACCAACACTTCCCAGGGGCGTTGGAGGGTTTCATTTCTTCCCAACGCTTTTCAGGGACAATTCTTGGTGAGCCAGGTGGGACAATGCTGTCGACCCTCCAGGGATTCCGGGACCCTGAGGACTCCAGCGAGCAGTGAAAATATTCTTCTGGGAGATCTCAGTCCCTGGATCTGGTGAGTTCAAAGCAAGATCCCTGGAATTTTATTAAGGCATTGCTGAGCATAGAAAAGGTATACCTAAGCATCCTAGAAATGGAGCTCTAGAACAGAATAGAATAGAATTGGGTTGTGAAAGTGATGATAGAACTGTAAAAGAAGGAGTGTGATATTTGGCTTATGAGAAGAAATCACTACTGACTGAGTGAAAGAAATCCAGGGGGTGGGTTGCCCCAGGTGTGGTTCAGGGGGTGGGTTCCAGGCCCCAGGTGTGGTTCAGGGGGTGGGTTCCAGGCCCCCAGGGGGTGGGTTCCTGTCCCCAGGTGTGGTTCAGGGGGTGGGTTCCAGGCCCCAGGTGTGGTTCAGGGGGTGGGTTCCAGGCCCCAGGTGTGGGTCAGGGGGTGGGTTCCAGGCCCCAGGTGTGGTTCAGGGGGTGGGTTCCAGGCCCCAGGTGTGGTTCAGGGGGTGGGTTCCAGGCCCCAGGTGTGGGTCAGGGAGTGGGTTCCAGGCCCCAGGTGTGGGTCAGGGGGTGGGTTCCAGGCCCCAGGTGTGGGTCAGGGGGTGGGTTCCAGGCCCCTCGTGTGCTTTGCCCACAGATCAGTCACACACAGAGCTCTTGCCCATAGAGCTGCTTTGGGGAGGGCTTTGCTCAGGTAACTGTGTTTGTCAAAGCCAATGGTCAGTGCTGGAGAAAGTGAAGTGTTTGGGGAGTGTGTGTTACTGGGAGTGTGTGTTATAGTATTAGAATCCTGTCTGACTCGGGGACGCCCATAATAGATATAAAAAAGAAAAAATTCACTTGTTGTAGAGTGTTAAATGCAGTAGTTTGTTCCTGTGTGCATTTTAAAGCATTTGGTGCACATGAAATATTTGAAGGAAGGTCAATTGCCACAGCAGCTGTTAAGCTGGGACTGTGTGTTCAGAGCATTCTTTAGTGTCAGCTTTAGTGTTTGCAGGGGTCGGATTTGTGTTAATTGTGCCGATCTTCAATTAGTGATTAGTGAATTAGAGATTCAGTTTGTGGATTATAATACGGTTTTTCAGTTGCTGTTGTTTTGTCAGAGAAAAGAGAAGTGAACTGAAATCTCTAGATTTGTTCTTTGAACTGAGCAATAGTCAGGGTTTGGGAAGGTGTGGTTTGATGCCAGGGAGCAGCGGCAGCTGGGGAGGTTCCTCCAGCTGCAGGGGAAGGAGGCAGAAATGGTCCCAGTGAGAGAGGAGCAGAAGAAAGGATTTGGGTTTGGAAAGCTTTGGAGGGTTTAGTGTGAGAGCAGGCATTTGGAATGCGTGGCAGGGCTGGCCTGGAAGGGGAGGGCCCAGAGGTGTCATCCCAGCTGAACCTCTGCTCCATGGACACTGGGGAGGGAGAACATGGATTTCTTGGGAGATCCTGGAGTGGTGTGTTGGGTTTGAAATAAGAGTAAAGGACAATTTAGTCAGAAACAATTCCTGTTGTTGGTGGCACAGGGCAAAAGGAAAATGGGCCTTTCTTTCAACCATTAAAATTTGGAATTGGTAAATGGGTGTTGGCCGTTCAATTTCTTTATGTGCCTGATTGTGCTGTACCATTCCTAGGCAAGAGATGTATTTAGTGAGTTAAATGACATTTGAAAAAGGAAAAATCCAAGTTTGTGGGTGCAGCTGCTCTGTCATTCCTGGGTTTTGGTGTCACTGTGTCACTCAGGGATCCTGAGGAGGGTGAAGCCCTTCTGTGCAGGACATGGAGATGGTCCCTGGCCTGTCCAAATGCATTAAATGCTGCTGCTGAAGGAGCCCCCCCAGTGATTTTATCTGCATTGACCCCCTGGAGCCCACGGGCACCTGCTCCTGCCTGGACAGTAACCAGGAGTTTCCTTGGACTGGTGTCCCCCAGGAAGGACGTTTTCCCCCCTGTTTCTGAGGCTTTTAATAGTCTTTGATCAATAAATATTTCTCCATGGGATTTCTCCTTGTGGTGTCTTCTTGAAGCCTGAAGCAAGCAGAGGAGGGGATGCCAAAGATCTGCCCTCCCCTCTCCATTGTCACTCTGCACCCCCCAGGCCCTTCCTCTGCAGTGTCCTGTCTCCCTGGACATCCCCCCTGGAACTTGTGCCCTTCCCTGCTGGCACGGGTGGGCACACCCCCCATCCCAGTCATGTTCCCAAGCACTGCCAGGGCCACCTGGGTGACCAGCAGGACATGAGTGGGGGTGGCTTGTGAGAGAGTCCCCAAAGGCTCCCTGTCCCCAGAGAGCAGAGCCACGGGGACCAGGGCAGGTCCCCCAGCAGGTCCCACTGCAAATGGCCCGGTTTGTGCTCCAGGCAGGAGGTTTTATGTGATAAGTAAGAGGCTATAAATTTAGGTTGCAAGGAATAACGAATTTATTAAAGCCACAAATAAGCAAAAACGGCCAGCCGGGTGACCGGAGGAAACCCCTTGTTCCTGCCGCGGTCCGCAAAAGGGGAACGAAAAAGAGCACTTCTTATACCCTCTTTCAGCCACCTCCCCCAGTGTCACATCATTAGTCCATTGGTTTGTGGTTTCGTGGGCTAAGTCCTGTGTGGTTCCTCTTTCGCGGGCTGGTTCCAGGTTGGTTCCTCCGTTTGCGGGCCTGTCCTGTTACTGGGGACACCAACCAATAGTCCAGTGGTCCATAATCTCCATAGACCCTGTGCTGGAAATTTCCACCGGGGTGATGGTTGATCAGCCTGATTCCTCGTGGTCGGCTTTCCCCTGTTTGTCTCCATATTGCTTTCTATTAATATACTCAGAGCAAACACTTTCAGAACAGCATAAGACAATATGCCAAGTCATCGTTGCGTTGTGGTTTGTTAGTCCGCAGCTTACAGATCTTGTGGTTAGTTACTACATAACCCTTGAACTTGTGATTACAACAAGGCACTTAATAATAACATAATAACTTTATTAACTCCTTCAATTTTGATCAGCAAATTTACTCTATGATTACCTATAACATTTTATTACAAACAGGGGTTTCCAGGGCTGCCTCGTGGCCAGACACCTGGGGGCCATTTTGTGGTCAGGGACTGGTGGGCTGCTTGTGGTTCTGCTTAAAGTTACTGATGGCTGCTGCTTACAGTCCTGCCTACCTGCTGCTCCACACAGCTCTGTTGGGGTTGCCCATTGCTGCTCATTGTTGCCTACTGCTACTGACAGTTCTGCTTCCTCACTGCTGCAGTGCCAAGGTGAGCCGGGAAGAACGTGAGGTGGTGAGAGCAGCCTGGGCTCACTGCCAAGGGACCGTGCAGCCGGGACAGGGAAACAACCTGACAGGGGGATGGGGACAACCAAGGGACTGCAGCAGAAAGCAAAGATGGCCTTTGAAGGAAGAAAAGAGCGAGGCCTGGCATGGGAGGAGCGAGGGAGTGGTTCTGCAAATTGAAGGGTCTTAAAAGGGCTCGTCCCTCCCATCCTGGGGTGCTGGAACCTGGTCACGAGTTGGGTGCACCCAACGCTGTTAATAAAGTTCTTTGTTTCACTTATTTGGCCATCTCCGAAATTTTAATGAGAGCTATTTCTCCCAGGGCAGGAGAACACACCTCAGTGCCCCCTCACACACATGTGGTGTGAGTGAGAACAGCCCAGGGCAGAAACACCCACCTGCCCGGGGGCCCCAGCAGTAGGTCAGCACCAGGCTGCAAACAGGGCAGGGCAAAACTTGGCCCTGCAGACCCCAGAACCGAGGCCAAAGAAAGACCAGCCAGGCCACCACCCCCAGCCCAGCCTATTGCACCTCCGGCACAAGAGTGGGGACCAAAGCTGTGCTTCTCCTTCCTCCTCTGCACCCAGGAGCCACAGCCCGGGGCACGATCCTGCCCCCAGCAGCACAGACTGCCAGGTCCCTGAGCCCCTGGGGCAGGAGCTCCTCGGGGCGCAGCCCCTGGGCCCTGCAGCACCACAACCTCCTGTAGGGCTGCCCCTGCCTGGGCTCAAACTGCCCAGCACGAGGGAAACCAGGAACCAGAGAGCAGAGCTGGGGGCCTGCACAACATCAGCATTTCCTGCCCTGCACAGGCAGGACAGTTTTCCAGAGCTCACTTAAAACAGCCCCTCCAGAACTTTCAGTCCCAGTATGATCCCAGTCAGTCCTGGTCTCTCCCAGTATATCCCAGTTGCCCCCAGCTGCCCCCCCACCCCGAACTGCCGTCGGACGCCGCCCCTCAAGATGCTGACGGGGGTCGGGGGCTCCGTGCTGGGGTTCCTCTGCCTGGGCCTGCATGGAATGAAGGGGCCAAGGTGACACTGCAGGGCCTCCTGGAACCAAAGAACTCTGAGACATTTGGGAACCTCCTGCAATCAAGGGACAATTTGGAGCCTGCAGGACCTCCTGGAAAAAAGGGACCCTGAGACACTGTGGAAACTCATGGAATCCAGGGGCCTTTGTGACATGGGGGCCTCATGGAACCAAAGGAACCTGGAAACATTTGGGGAAGTTGTGGAATCAAGGGACCATTGTGACACTGCAGGGCCTGATGGAATTACAGGCACACTGGGACACTGTGGCAGGATGTGGTACGGCTACTGCTGTCCTTATCCCGTGATCTTTCTCTTCTCCACATGAGACTACACAAAGAAATGTACCTTCTGTCTTTCCTACTCTGGGATTAGAAATATTCAGCCACCCTTTGCCTCCCCTACTATTGGACCACCAGCTAACTCCTTGACTTTGTGATTCCCAAGATTGATTTGTCATGTTCAATTTCCACCACTTTACTTTAACTGATTTTCGGCAATCATCAAATTGGAAGGTACAATTGATTTTTAAAGGAGGACCATCTCACATGTCTGATTGTTTCCTAGTGGGTAAAACTCGCACTTTGGTCACCGTCTTCTGAGTCGTGTTTATTGTCTGTATTTTTATATGTCCATAATCAAAGTTTTCCCAAATCCAAACTACACACATATATGTCTCCTCCATAGCTTTGGACACTTTGGGTACCTGCAGAACGGTGTAACCTTTTTGTTGTGTAGCATCCCAAACTGTTGTCACTCCTTCTGTCATGATTTGGTCTTGATCTCTCCATCTCCACTTGACATGGACATCTCTTAATTCAGCTCCCTGGTCATCTGAAAATAAACAGGTTAAATTCACATCAGTATGCTCTGGTACAAATAAATAAGGATCCGGGGTCTCAATTCTCACGGTGGTCTCTGCTAAACTTATCAACCCCAGGAACACTATGATCCTCAATGGTTGGCTCGAAATACCATCCTTGTGGGTGAGAGAGGTTCTACCGACCACGAGACTGGAACCTTCTTGACCCGAGTATAATGGATCCAGCTGTCGACTCCTTCGACCTTTACTGCCGTGTAGGTCGTCATTATCACCTGGCGAGGACCGTCCCATATTTCTTTCAGCGGCTCCACCGACCAGTTTCTCACGTAGACATGATCTCCCGGAGAAATGTCGTGCACTGGATTCTCCAGGGGCAAAGGTCGATTCCACTGCAACGCTCCTCTGAGGGCTGTGAGAGTCTTATTTAAAGATAACACATAATTAAACACTGCTTGATCACCTACTATATGAGGATCCCCTTGGTAGGTAGCTGCATGATAAGGTTTGCCATATAATATTTCATATGGACTTACTCCTATCCTCTCTCTTGGTTTGATCCTAATTCTCAACAGGGCAATGGATAATGCTTGGGGCCACGGAATCTTTGCTTCCTGACAGATTTTCTTCAATTGACCTTTCAATGTCTGATTCATCCTTTCAACTTGTCCACTAGACTGTGGTCTCCATGGCATATGGAGATTCCATGTTATTCTTAATACAGCTGACACATCTTGGACTATCCCTGCTATAAAGTGCGGTCCTCGATCAGAGGACAACCCTAGGGGAACTCCAAATCTTGGGATGATTTCCCTCAAGAGAGTTTTTACCACTTCCTTTGCCTGATTAGTCCTACAGGGAAAAGCCTCAGGCCATCCTGAAAAGGTGCAGACATATACTAACAAATACTTATAGGATTGGGCCTTAGGCAACTCAGAAAAATCTACTTGCCAATAATCTCCCGGTAACTGACCTATCTGTAATTTTCCCATCTGCACCTGCTTCCTGACTACTGGGTTATTCTTTATGCACATAGGACACATTGCATTTACCCTTTTTGCTAGTGTTAACATCTGGTTTGAGAGAACTTCATTTTTCAAAAATTTTACCAATGCTTCTGCACCCCAGTGGCACTTATTTTGTTCTGTTTCAAGCACTACTTTCATTATTCTGACAGGTAGAATCACTTGTCCTATGGGGGAAATGTACCACCCTTTAACATTTTTCCTTGCATTTGTCATTTGAGCTAATTTCTCATCTTCCTGTGAATAATGTGGTTTTTCTTCCATATATGCTATTGCTGGATTATTTCGAGCAGGCAAAAGAACCATCTGAGTCCATACTTGTCTTGCGGCTTGCTTAGCCGCTTGGTCAGCCTGTCGATTACCTCGAAATTCTCGTCCGGGATCTCTCTGATGTCCTTTAACATGCATTATTGCCACTGCTGAGGGCTTGTGTATTGCCTCTAGCAATTGTAAAATTTCTTCCCGATGTTTAATCGTTGTCCCTTGAGAAGTAAGAAGTCCTCTCTCTTTCCAGAGTGCTCCGTGAACATGAACTACCCCAAAAGCATATTTGGAGTCAGTCCATATGTTAACTCTCTTTCCTTGGCTTAATATTAAAGCTCTCACCAATGCCCATATTTCGGCCTTTTGTGCAGACGTACCTGGGGGTAGTGCATTTGCTTCTATCACTTCTTGTTCAGTGACCACTGCATACCCAGCATACCTGGTGCCGTTCTCCACAAAGCTAGATCCGTCAGTGAACAATTCCCAGTCAGGATCTGTCAATGGCTCGTCCTTCAAGTCTCTTCTGCTCGCGTAGACTTGTTCAATGGTCTCTACACAGTCATGCTCCAGGATACCTTCTTCCTGTGTAGACCTAAGGAATTCTGCTGGGTTGAGATGGTTAGTGATTTTCAGTTCAACATCATCTTGTTCTCTCAACAAAGCTTGATACTGTAACATACGGCTAGATGAGAGCCAATGCCCTCCTTTTTGTTCCAAAACTGCTATGACCATGTGGGGTACGTACACTACCATGTGTTTTCCCAGAGTCAATTTTCGTGCTTCTTGTATTAAAGTAACCGTCGCTGCCACAGCTCTGAGACACCCTGGCCATCCCCCACTTACTGCGTCTAGCCGTTTGGAGAAATATCCAACCGGTCTTTTCCAGGATCCTAGACGCTGAGTGAGGACTCCTAGAGCCATTCGTTGTCTCTCGCAGACATAGAGCTGAAACTCCTTGGTTGGGTCCGGCAGTCCCAGGGCAGGTGCTTCCTGGAGAACTCTTTTCAATTCCTGGAACGCTTTCTCTTGCTTCGTCCCCCAGGTCAGCTTGGGCTCCTTTACTGCTTCATAGAAAGGTCTGGCAGTTAGTCCAAAGTTGGGGATCCACAGTCTGCACCATCCGACCATTCCTAAAAAAGATCTCAGTTCCTGATTATTTCGGGGCATAGGGATAGCACATATTGCTTGAACCCTATTTGTTCCTAAGCGCCGGGTTCCTTGGGAGATTTCACATCCCAGATAAATAACTTTCTGTTTTACTAGTTGTGCTTTTTCTTTTGAGACTCGATAGCCTGCTTGCCCCAGCATGTTTAACAGTTCAATGGTTAATTGACGGCAGAGTCCCTGCTCTGTATTTCTCAAAAAGATGTCATCAACATATTGAAGTATTATATATGAAAAAAGAGATTCTTTTACCTGAGTAGTCTTCCATTCTTCAAGTTCCTTTGCTAACTGATTACCAAATATCGTGGGTGAGCATTTGAATCCTTGTGGTAATCGAGTCCAAGTAAGCTGTAGCTTCCGTCCAGTCTCTGGGTTCTCCCATTCAAAGGCAAAGATTTTCCAGCTTTCCCGTGCCAGTGGTATGCAGAAGAAGGCATCCTTTAGATCAATCACTGTAAACCACTGAAATCTCTCAGAAACAGATGTTAACAAGGTGTAAGGGTTAGCTACAACCGGGTGGATATCTTTTGTGATGAGGTTTACTGCTCTAAAGTCTTGCACTAACCTATACTTACCATTTTGCTTTTTATCGGAAAAATGGGAGTATTAAACTCTGACTCACATTCTTTTAATATCCCTAAAATTAAAAACTATGTGATCATAGGAGCTATTCCTTTCCTGGCTTCTAAACTAATTAGGTATTGTCGCACTCTAACGGGTTGTGCTCCTTCTTTCTCTTAAAGAAAACAAGTAAATATCTTCACTGGCTTCTAACTATATATCGGCATAAAAACTCTCCTCTGGGCAAAAGGGTTTTTATTGCTAACATACCAAGTTAAAAGTTCACAGACCCAATTCTTAAAAGTACCATATATGGGCCAGTAAGTATTATTTCCTATTCTTCTACCTACCCACACTTCAATACAATACTTAATCATTTTCTCCTTTGATCTTCTATAAGTGCTGGAATAACAACTCCGGTTCTCTAAGAGGTTCCCCAAGGGACTTTCAGGGGGAATCCTCAGCGTCCTAGCCTCAAAGTCACCTTTTACTAATCTTCTTATCAGAGGGCTATTTGTAATCTCTCTCTGAGGTTCCTCTTTTTTTTTTTTACTACTTTTAACTTCATTCAGAGGTTCCTCTTTTAACTTCTCTAAAAAGGCTGAAAGAGATTCTCCCCTATTCCGTCCCACCGAGCACAGCCCTGACCAGTCCAGCGTCCCTGGTATCTCACTTTGCACTCCCTCCACCAACAATTCTCGGTAAATTCTCAACTTTCTACAATCTCCAGACACATTTGGATCCCACCCGGGATCCTCCCGCGGCACAAAATCATCCACTGTTCCCCCCGCCGCCCGGGGCAGAGTTCGCATTCTTTCTTTCGCTCTTTCCACCATCACCCTTAATACCATTTCTTTTTCAGTTGAATCCAGAATTGTATCTAACAATACCTGTAAATCATTCCAGTCCGGATTTTGAGTTTTTCTAACCATTTTTATAATACAAGTCACCTGCTCCGGATTTTCTCTGTATGACCCAGCTGACTGTTTCCAAATTAATATATCATTAGGTAAAAAAAAGAAACTTTCATCATGACTTTTCCCCCGTCCGCTCCAACTGCTTCCCGCGAAGGGGCCATTAATCTCGGGGGTGAAAGAGAAACTTCCCTCAACTTTCCCCCCCCCCCGCCGTCTTTCTCTACTCCTCCCTCGTTCTCTTCGTGCTCTCCGCGTTCGTTCAGCTAAAGGAGTTCTATCAAAATCACATTCTCCCTTTTCTCTTTTCTTCCTCATCCGAGGACGATTCTAGCGGGGGCATGGTGGGTGATTGTGCCCTCACACGTGAAGGGAGACTATCTCTCGGGGGCGCACTTGGAGTTATGCTGGGGGAGACTAACAAAGACACATCCTCCTCTGGTTCTGAAAACCGTATTTTCCGTTCCTGACATCCTATGCATTTATCATCTAATTCTTTCAAAATCAACATACCACATTCTTTTTGCCATTCAGTCTTACGTTTTAAATAATAAAACAATTCTAGATACGGTATTTCATCCCATATTTCATTCTCCCGTAAATATTGCATCAAGGGGGTTATAATTTCCGGAGTCAATGAACGATTCCTAGGCCACTGCATTCCTTCTGTCTCATACTGAGGCCATACATTATTACAATAATCAATCAATTGTTTCTTGCTTAACTCTTGTCCGAAATTTCTTTCCTTCCAATGTTTTAACAAGCAACCAAGCGGAGAATCGCTAGGGATATCATTTTCTGCACAAGATAGTGCCTTAAAGGTTTTAAACGGCATCATACTGACTCACACACACACACACACACACACCACAGTCTGAATTCAAAATCAAATTCACAATAGCACAACAATATAAACCAATACGTTTTACGACCAGCGCAATAACACAACGATATAAACCAATTACATATTCCAAAACCAAAACCAACTCGCCAATTCTCCCTCTGAGTGGCGAGTGCTGGTACAGCGCGGCTTTCACTACGTCTTACGACCAGCGCCTAGGCTTCCCAACCAAGGTACCTTTAGCCCAGCCCAGCGGGAAACTCACAGTCCCGTCTTATAGGCAGGCTCCTAACCAACAAACCTAAAGGAATAAAGCACCTCCGGGCTTACCTGGATGGGTTGTCCGGCGGGTGCAGGGTCAGGCACGGGTCGATGTCTCCCCAGAAATCACCTGGTTGCCGGCGTGGAGTAGATCAGCTCGTGTGCCGCCCCAGCTACCCCCGGAGTCCCCAGTCTGGGTCGCCAGAAAACTGTTGCCCGTAACCAAAAGAAACACAAACCAACAGAGTGCCGGTTTATGCGGTGCTTTATTCGGGGCCCCGGGAACCTGAGGACTAACGTCCAAAGTCAGGATTCCGAAGACCCGCATTTTCAGTTCAGCTTTTATACACAAACAAGTTTACGTGCAGTTTCCACGGCAAAACAGTTACAGTTTCCACAGCAAACCAGGTGCAGTTACAAACAAGCTCATGCTCCATACTGATAACAATTAATAATCATCTACTCTAATCATAAATCTGCTTAAGTTGTCTTACCCCTAGAAACTGTTTAACAGACCCTTACTTCATTTTAGGTAACAAATTACTATATCCTAGGTAACAAATCATTATATACATGCTTGACTAGATCCTTTGATTATGGTTTCCACTTTTTTTCAGCACACAAACAAGGTTGCTAACTTACTTCTTTGGAGTGTTGCTTTTCTAGGCCTACTCTCCTACTAAGCCTTAGCCATTCTACTACTAAAATTTAAATTGCTTTGCAACAGGCACACTGGGACACTGTGGCAGGACATTCCCCCCTGGAATGGGACCAAGACAATGCCCTATTTGCAAATGTATCAGTGCTGAGCTGAGAGGGGCCCAGGCCAGGCCAGGAGATGTTGGAACCAGTCTGGGTTCAACCCTGAATTAACATCCTGATGGTGAGGCAACCCCTGGAGTCCAAGGGCTGTCAGTCCATCACTTTATACTATAAAGTTCCAGTCCCCTTTGCCAGGGGCAGGTTCTTCCAACATAACCCCTCTTGGGGTGTATGAGTGGAGATTACCCCCTTGGCTTGGGACCACCCCCAAGGTCAGCCCTCGAGGGTGAGCAAAAGAGATCTCCCCAGGAGCCTTGGTCTGGGGGAGTTACATCAAATGTCAACTTAATAATTATTTCTTTTTTGCCAGCTTTAGTATAATTCCTTCAATTATATTGTACTTATCCTGTACTACTGGTAGTTTTAGTGTTTATATTGTGTAGTAAATAATTCTGATTAAAATTTTTTGTCTGTTCATCTGTGATAATGAATAGTTCATTTTCTATATCTGATTTTCCATCATTAAAACCTGCAGGACAAAAGTGGTTCAATCACAGCTCTGTAATTCCTTAAATTCCAACCCTTGGCATAATCCGGGGCTGAGATTGGATCCAGCCGCCCCCAGGCTCCTCTCTGAGCAGGAGTTTAGAAAGCCAGGGAGTCCTTTCTGCACCTCGGGACTCAAGGGCAGGACTTCTTTAATGAACTTTGTCTAAGCCTTCCACTCCCCCCGGCAACAGAGGATGACAGGGAAAAGGGAGGGGAAAGGGGAGAAAAGGTGGAAAAAGGGGGTGAGACCCCTTCAACTGTGCGGTTGAGGGGGTGGGACCCCCCAAACAGAGCACGGGGAAGCTGTGGTTTGACGGGACAATCAGAAAGGGGCAGGAGAGAAGGGAAAAGGGGTGGGATCCCCAAAACTGAGTGTGAGGGGGGTTGCGACCCCCAGCCTAAGAGGGAGGGGTTGGGAGCCCCCGGTTGAGCACGGAGGGTCTGGGGGTTGGGTGGACGTTGGGAAAGAGGAGGGAGAGGGGGGAAGAGGGAGGTGGGACAGAAGGTCGAAGGGTCCCTTTGTGTCCCACATCACATGAGGCTTGGAGGGATTCCCTGGAGCTCGGGGGGGGGTTGGATCCACACTGGGAGTGTCCCTGTCCATCCCTGGGGGTCTGATGGGACACGTCACAAGACCCTGCCCTTAAAATTTGGGGCTTTTCTCATATAAAGTGCTGGAGTGTCAGTCAGGTGTGTCCAGGCTGTGCCAGCCCAGCAGCCTTGGAGAAGTTCTCAGGGGTGTCACCTTTTTGTTCCTTTGCCCGGGGATTTTCCCAGCTCTGCCACATCTTCCCCTCCCTCTCAGGATGTTTCCCTTTGGGATTGAGGAGTCAGGCTGGTTTCAGCATTATTCAACCCAAAAGCAGCGTGACTCCCCTTCTTCATTTCCCGCCGGGGGTTTTGTAAACAGGGCCTTGTTGGAGTTGTTTTACCCCATTCCAGGCAGAGCATCCTGCTACAGGACCCCCATGGGACCCCCTACGCCCTTTCTCACCCTTTTCCTCACTGTCCCACCCGTTTCCCACCCTCCCTGCAATCCCCTGCTCCCCCCACAGCTCGGTTTGGGGGTGGCCCCCTCCCCCACCCTGCTCAGTTCAGGGTCTCAGCCCCTTCTCACTCAGTTTGTTGATGCAAAGCTCGTCCCTTTTCCCCCCTCTCCCACCCCTTTCCCGTCGGACCCCCAAACTCCAGCTGCCCCAGTTGCTCCCACTAAATCTGGGAGTCCTACCTCCCCCTTTCTCTCAGTTTTGTGGGTCCCACCCCCCTCCTTCTCCATTTGGGGACCCCAGCTGTTCCGATCCGCTTCGATGCAGATGGGAACCAGGTTCTAAAACACTCCCATAAGCCAGGTTAAGGCACAAACGAGGCCAGATGCTGGATCCCAAAACGATAATTCCACTTTGTTTTGGAACACAAAAGAGCAGAGAGAAAGAAGGGAGATAGGACACTGGGACAAGCTAAGGGGAACTGTTAACAGCACGGGACAGGAGTTAGCAGCACCATGAAGTGTCGCTGCCTTGCAAGCTGGTAGATCTCTGCTGGGCTTCTGCCCTGGTCGCCTTGTAGCCTCCGAGGAACAAACCCAACCCTAGGGGAAGGGGGTGGCAGCAGCTCCCGCAGCAGTCCTGCAACAGCTCCCCACAGTCCCCGGGCACGGCCTTAAATCCCCTCGCCGTGGGACCCCTGGATGCCCCCTGGCCCGTTCACCAGGATCCAAGCAAAGGTCTCCTGGCACCGAGATGGGCCCCGAGTGTCCCTTGGCTGGTTTCCCGGTCTCCAAGCGAGATCCACCTGGCACACCTTCTCCCATTTTCTGATTGTAACAAGTTTTTCTCTGTTTTGCTCCTCTGCCTGCCTCTGCTGGCTTGCTGGGTGCCTCCTGGAGCTTTTGCAAGGAGCTCGGCTCCTGCAGCAGCCCGGCTGTGGCATCAAGGCTTTGGAACTCTGCTAAGGGAAAAGGTGAAGTTGCTGTTGGACCAATGTTCCATTGCTATTGCTAAGGGAAAATGTGAAACTGCGGTGGATGGGGAGGATGTGGAGTTGCCCTGGAACTGGCCCAGTTGAATTAAAGTGCAGGTTGAAGGGTCGGTGCTGTTGCTAAGAGAGCAGCCCTGTTGCCGGGGAGCAGCCAATGGGGAGCTGCCCAGAGGTAGCCAATGGGGAAGCTGCGTGGTGGCGCGAAGGGACAGCCAATGGGAGAGTGCGATGGAGCCAAGTGTAGCCAATAGACAGCCAATGGGACAGCGAGCGGACGGGCAGCCAATGAGGAGCTGTGGCCGGGAAGGTGCTGAGGGACTGCGCATGCTCTGGGCCAGTCCCCATGGGGGGGCTTTTCCCAATTGTCCCCTGTTCAACTCCCTTCAGCCTCCAACACTGATCATCCCTGGCATCCCCCTGTCACTGCAGAGATCCAGATGGGTTCTGCACTTGACCGCCCTTGGGGGAGGGGGTGAGCAGGGCATAACCAAGCTCAGGTGTGGACACCTGACATTTCTGGGGGTACCTAGAAGAGAAGCTTTGGGCAAGGTGACTGTGGTTAAACCTGTCTGGCCATCCAGGGACAGCCAAGTTGCTCTCTCCCTTCCCCTCCTCAGTCAGACAACAGGAGAAAAGCAGGTGAAGAAATCCTTGGTCAAAAGAATGGAGATTAACTGGAGAGAGGAAAGCAAAAAGCAAAGGCCACGTGCAGAAACAAAGAAAACCCCTGGGAGGCAAGTATTCGGTCCATGGAGAGGTTTCTTTGGAAGACAAATGTATTAATGAAGGACATACACGTCTGCCCCCTGCCCACCTTCCTTTCTCCCTTCCTTTCTCTCAGTTTATTGCTGATCATGCCATCCCATGGAATGGAATATCCCTTGGGTCAGTCCAGCCCAGCTGTCCCAGCCATGTCCCCTGTGAAACACTTGCCCAGCAGAGCCCATTGGGTGGGGGTGGTTGCAGAGACGCTTCCTGCGGGGCCAGCACTGCCCAGGGACAGCCAAAGCCTTGGGCTGGGACCAACAGCGCTGCAGCCACGAGCACCAACCCAGCAGGACAGGGGCTGCTCTGGGCAAAGGGAACTGCAGCCCAGGCACAGCCAGGGCAGGGCTGCTCAGGGGGCTCTTCCAGCCTCTGGTATTCTGGGACTCAATGAATCTTTTCCTTGGAGAGCTCTTTGAAGGCCCAAGTGAGAGAGAGGCAGAAGTGCAGCTGTCAAATGCACCAGGATAAACACAGCAGTTCCATTGAGGAACATTTCTGCCCTCAAGCTGGGCAAGGGCCTGTGATGTGAGGTCCCTTCTCTCTGCAGGAGCTGATGGCTCAGCCCGTGACTCAGGGCTGGGCCAGGGGCTCTCCAGCTGCCCCTGCCCTGGCCTGTGACAGCCCAGCACAAGGCCCCTGGCTGGCACAGGCCCTGGGAGATCCCCTGTGCCTGAGGGCCTGGGCTCCCTCCAGCAACGGGGCTTCTCTTTGGGCTGCCCCGTCCCTCGTGCTGAGCGCAGGATGGGACAGCAGCAGGCACAGCTGGGCCCTGTCTGTGCCCGCAGCTGAAAGGAGCAGCCTGGGCACAGCACGGGGAGGCTGCTGCTGGCAGGGCACAGCAAAGGGCCCGGGAAGGCTGAGCACTGGCACCCCCTTGTCCTTCCCTCAGCGTCACCCCCCCAAGGCAGTGCCCCCGGCAGAGCCCTGAGCCAGGCGGGAGGGACAGGATCTGCCTTCCCCGGGCTGGGGGGCAGGGCTGGGCCTTTCTGCTGCCTCCAACCAAGCCAGGCTGTGCTCAACATCTCAGCTGCCTGCACAGAGCCTTTGCCTCCCTGCACTCACGGCCTCCAAGGATCTGCCGGAGAGTCCCTGGGGAGGCTTTGTCAGGAATGGCCCTTGGAGGGGCTCCTGAAGGCTTCAAGGGACTGCAGGGTTTTCCAAGGCCTTTGGGTTTTGCTTTGGAATCTCGCAGAAGTTTGTGCAACCCTGACCTCCAATTCTCTGCTCTAATGAGTCCCTGAAGAGGCTTGGTCAGGAAGGGCCCTCAATGGGGCTCGTTAATGCTTGAAGGGACTAAAGGTTTATTCAGGTCCTTTGCCTTTCCTTTTGACTCTGAGTCTAGGAGAGGTTTGATCAATCATGGTCTCCAATTCTGCTTTAATAAGTCCTTAGAGAGGCTTTGTCAGTAGGTCCTCCAGGGTTTTTAAGGAGCTTTGGGATTTCCTTTGGAAACTGAGCCTTTGAGAGCTTTGTGCAATCATGGCCTCCAATCCTCTCCTCCAACCAGTCCATGAGGAGCCTGTATTGGGAATGGCCCTCAGTGGGACCCATTAATGCTTTGAGATACTTTGGGTTTTCCTTCTGACTTTCACTTATGGACAGGTTTGTGCAATCTCCCCTCAGTACCTGAGGTTCAAGGACTCAGCACCAAAAGCCCCACGGGGCTCATTCAGATAAAGCAAGTCCTAACAAACCACAGCCCTTCCTGTGATTTTCCTCTAGTCTAGACAGTAAATTAGGAATGTTGTCCCATGGAATCAGGGGACCATTGTGACACTGCAGGGCCCCAGGGAACTCTTTTGCCTGCGACGAGGGTCAGCACAAGAGACACCGACACCAACTTTGGAGAACAAGTGTGTAATTTTACTGCAGTGCAAAGCGGCAAAGAATGACAAAAGGCTGAGCTCAGTAACGCACCTCATCGTTCCTACCAAGAGTGCCTGGAGTGAGTAGAAAAGCTCCCTGCCCAGTTGCCCTCATCTGTTCCCCTCAGCCAGGCCCGCACGGCAGTGGGGGAGCCCCGGTCGCAGCCAAGGGTTGGAGAACGCCTCTCGGGCACGGGAAATCCCACCCAGGGTGTCCACTCGTAGGGGAGGGCTCCATCTCTGCTGGGAGGGGGTTCAGCTTTTCTGACCTTGGATAAACAAGCTCACAGAGCTACGAGTGTGCAAAACCATCTGGCTCCCTTCTCCTCCTGGGTTCCACCCCGAGCCTGGCCGGGGCTTAAGGGGAAAACCCAGGCAGTCAACCTGCCCCATCTGCTGCCAAACAAGGCCACACATCCACTGCCAGGGCCTTGACCACTCCCTAAAGACAGGAAGATAAAGATCACATT